>NC_090985.1:57932811-58235841 GCF_041146395.1 Eulemur rufifrons | reverse complement strand
TAGTTTACATTATACAGCAAATGGTGATGGGATAGTCACTCCATACCAGCCGACTAGAGAGGGCCACTCCTGTTGGCCTGGGAGAAAGCCAACATGTGTGCTGCAAACTGCCTAGGGGGCCACTCGGCAAGGAATTGTGAGAGACCTCTAGGAGATGAGAGAGCACCCCTGCCAACAGCCAGCAAAAAAACAGTCTTCAGTCCTACATGGAAATGAATTCTGCCAAGAGCCAGGAAGCTGCAAAGGGGACCCTGAGCCTCAGATGAGAATCACCACCCCCGCCACCACCATGATTTCAGCCTGGTGAGACCCTTAGCAGAGGACCCAGCTAACCCGTGCTGGACTCCTGCCCCCTGGGAAATGTGAGATCATCAATTTGTTGTTTGAAGTCCAAGTCCCTATATTGTGGTAATTTTTTTACACAGCAACAGAAAAGGAATATAATGACCATTGTTAGAACATGTGTCGCTGATGTTCTTTAACCCACTGTCTTCAGAAGGCAAGAACACGGCTTTGAGGGAAGGAATTTGTACCCATAACATTCACCCCCAAAGAGCCTAAAGGAGAGTAAAAACTGATATTTGTATGCTAGTTTGGAGTTAACTTTCATATACAATCTCATTTGAATTTTACTTCATTTATATGGTAGAGCCCAAGGGGTGGAGATTAGGAACAAAGATTCTGGAGCCAGATTGGCTGAACTTGACTCCCTATTCTGCCACTTACTCACTAGATGAGATCAGCCCAGTTCCTGGATCTCTCTGTGCCTAGGTCTCCTCACCTGTAAAACAGGGATTCAATAATACCTACTTCCTAGGGGCTTGTAAGCACTGAATGAATTTACATAAAGTTTAGTTCAGAGTAATCACTGGATAAGTGATAATTGTTATTCATATCAATGTTATTATCTAAACAGACTAGAAAAGCAAAATTAGCTTTGTTTACTTCCCACTACAACATGCTACCACAATGGCAGCCTAACGTTTCAGCAGGCTCTAACAAGAGGGAACTTACTATCAACCTGGAGAAAGAGAACCTGCAGCTGGGGAAGAATGCCCCTCCCCACCCTCCAGCTGTTGTCCCGAGTAGGGAACACAGGCAAAACTGAATGAGCTTGCTGCAAACCCCAGAAAGGATTCAGGGCTGAGCAAGAGTGTCATTGCTTCCTTTTGTCCCCTTGAAAATAGAACCCTGGTTCCAACAGGATTCTGAGTTCAACACAGACACAGTGGGTCCTGCCAGTATGACCAGCGTCACTTAGCCTGCATCACAGTCTGGAGCACAGGTAGATGCCAGGTGGATCAGCTGCTGGAGGTGTTCCTTCCAGGAGGACTTGACAACTGCAAATGATTAAAAGCATCTTTCCTGAAGCCTTCAGGTCAGTTGGGGTGGGGAGGGAAGCCTTCTGGTCAGTTGGAGTGGGGAGGGGAGAGTGGGCTTCCTGAGATGCTTCCAGATCCACATGTGAGAAAGACAGTAATAGTCATGTCACCGGGACTTCTCAGGGAGGGGGTGCTACCTGCTGTACCCACCTTCATAACAGAGACAGACTCATAAAATGACACTTTCTAGTCAAAGATTGCACCACCAAGCAGGATGGGAAGTTCCATATGTCAGGGCTGCTGTGGTCCAATGGGGGGAGTTTTGGTTCCTTGGCACTGCTGTGGTTATACTCTGTAAAAGTTTTAGGGATGGTTAAAGGTCTGTGTTCCCAGTGTAGTCTTTTGTCCCATTAAAGTACCAGGAGCCAAAAATCTACTCAGTCATCCCTCGCCTGTTCTATTAATTTCTTAATTCAAGTTTTAAAAAACAACTCTTGTTGATAGGGGGAAAAAGTGTGAGTATCTGAGTAAATATCTAATTATGTTCTATTGTTGTTGTTGTTATATTCACTCTCTTGTTTCTATTCCTTACCTCTGCAGCCTTGGTGCCACATAGAGACACATGCCCAATGTCCCTTTTCTACTTTTTTGGGATTTCCAAAAGTCATTCCTCTTCCCCAACAACAAATCATTGATAAAGGAAATGGAAAATTACAATTAAAAGAGCTTTACCTTATCTCCCAATTGCACAAAGGCATGATGGCTTGTTTCAAAGAGTTTACTATTTGTACCAGAAGATAAAAGCTCCCAGAAGAGTTAAAGCCCAGATGCCTACAGGGCGTGTGCTGTCAGCATCCAGGAACTCTGTGATCTAAGTTGAGCTGAACAAGCTGAGATGACTTGCCTTTTAAACACTGTGCAGACCTAACAAAACAGCCAAACACAACCCCATCCGTGGGCCATGTATGGCCTGGGGCCACCAGTTTGCAATGACACCTGACCTAGAGAGCAGGAGGCTCTTTCAAAAGCCCATCTGATATAAGGAACACAGACCCCTGGACAAAGACCAGGAGAGCTCAAAGAGAAAGTCAAAACAACTAAAACTGCTTTCTGAAAATTTCCATCCTAGTTTATCTGTGAGCTCAGATTTCTCCACTCGGCCTGTTCTAGAAGTCCAAGGAAAAGGCTGGAACAACACACCAGTCTAAAGGCAGTAATCACGAGGAAATGCCTCAGCTGCTAGAACTCAATTCATTAGCCTTGATATTTTGATCAAAGAAAAATGTTTCTTCTTTCTAAACAAAAAAATGAAATCACCTACCAGTATAGGTGGATTCCAAACCATCTAGCAGCAAGCTCCATCAATCAGGACATTACCTATTGAGTACAAGTTCTTTAAAAGGCTTTTCCCCAGGGAAGAATTCCTTGCTAAAATCCCTTGTGAGCAAATGCTGCCCTAGCAAAGCTCAGTCTAGGTCTAATAGTACATACAGTTCTCAAAGAGTTTGTTCTATTCATTACTTATATAACAAGATGCCAAAATGGAAAATCTGTCTATCTCAGTTTAGAGATGATAAACCCCAAGGCAGACTTTCAACGTTAGTGTCCAAGAAGTAGTTAGAAGATTCACACCTCTCGCCCACAACGAGAATATCAAAGACAAAGAAAGCATTGAGAAAAGAATTTGTGAGGAGGACTTATTTGGAGAGAGCTGTACTATAACCCCCAGGAAAGGGTTACAGGAGTGTCTATTCTCACTTCAAGTCTGGTGAAGAGTAATTCAATGGGATCACTCAGAGAGCTTAACAGACTCCTACAGTTTGGAAGACTTCGTGGACTTAAAATCCTCCTATAGGGCAGGTGATAGACTAACAGCTGTTGACATGAGCTCAAGGAAGGGTTCTATGTTGGAATCTAAGATGCACCTGTACTCTCAGTTTATCAGTGCAAAGGAAGCCTGGATATGTCCCATGGGCCACTCACGAGAGAGCTGCTGTGAGGTCACATTAGGTCCTATCTTGTAGGGTCTCCTAGATGTTTGATGAGACTCCAACTACTGAAAGCTGGAGGTGACCACCAGACTCCTTGGGGGTAAAGAAGAGTAAGTGAAGAGCCAGAGGGCAGAGAGCTTACAGCATCTGCACCACAGAAGCTAGAGATGAGAATGCCCCATTGGCTAGGGTGGCAGGGGACAGGGACAAGAAGGGGTAAGGAATGGGGGGTCCAGGGGTGGGTAGTCTCTGAAAAATCCACAAAAATATCCAGGAGGAAAAAAGTTAGGCTTGAACACACCTGCCAGGCCCAGAGAGTATAAAGCCATCTAACAATGGTGACACTGAGTCAATACTTTCTGGCTCCCTTATCTTTCCATTCCAAGGTGGAGGACTCAGATACAGCAGTTGGCATGGGAGGAAGAAGGGAACATGAGGGAAGGAACCCACACCTGCCTCTGGGTGTGCTCTAGCAATGCATCCACTACAAACAACATAAATTAAATGTCACTCTGACATTTATCTTAGATTTGTTCTCATCAAGGTATTAAGAGCAAAGTATGATCTCCCCCCTCACACAAGGAAGTCATGCTGGTCACCTAGGCTTATTTGTATTTTAACTCTATCTCACACAATTACTGGCATTTAACTGCATTTCCAAATTAGTATATGGCTCATGTGTGTTCTTTACCCATTGCCAGTAATTCAGTAATAATTTACTGACGCTTAAGCTTTGGAAACTCTTCTCTAGCATGAAAGGGTCTGGAGTTTTATTTTGTTTATTTTCTTCTATCTTGCCCTTAACCCAGCAAGTATCTGTATTCTTGATTAAACATTAATGGGCTGTCAAAGATTGAAAATCTAGATGCAAACAAATACTATAAAAACAAAGGCTGTGGATTTAGGGCTTGGAAAAGGAAAAGTCAAAAGAGTTGAGATTATTAAGAAGTGTCCTGAAATTAGACTTAACATGTAAAAGGTAAAATGTTAGGAGGTTTGCAATCAGCTGTTCTCCATCTCCATTACAGACAGAAAATGAAAAAACAAAACAAAACAAAAAAGCTACAAATGTTATATGAAATCAGGCTGGAGTGAGAGAAGGGGTTGGAAGGAGAAAATTACAAAACTGCTCATTTTCTTTGCTTCCCTATTCCTACCTGAAGTAAAGGCCAAGACAGAAAGAAGACATCTGGTGGCTAATCCTAAGATCTAGGACTCTGGTTATATTTCTACTGAGAAGAAAAATAATTTGAACATTTGTTCAGAGACTCTAGTTTGCCTCAAATGACTGAAATTTAAATGGTATCAGAATCTCTGAGCACCAACATGTGGAATTTCAACATATTTTCACTTACTTGCAGCCAGTGATGTCCTTCATTTTAGGCAGAACATATTAAAACAGGGAAAATTACTACATAGATTATTTAAAAATCATCGTTTTTTAAAGAAGTCTAGTATTTAAGTCTAATAACGACTAGAGAGAGAAGAGGAATTTGAAAAGATAGTTGGAGATGCTGTAAAGTTATTATTTATGAATAAATAAGTAAAAAAAGTTAATCCTTGCTAGAGAATCTGAGGACACAGAGAAATGGGTTCAGGAAGAGAGGCACATTTGGGAAACTGCTCCTCCGAGCTGCGGGGAACATGAGCATAAGTTCTATAGACAGGAGAAGGACGGTGCCATCCTTCACTCTACAAAGTCAGTAGACGGGAAAAGTGATAGTATGACGCAACTGAGTGGACATTTCTCTATGTTAGGAAGTACTTCCAAGGACATCTGAAGAGACCCAGAGAGACATCCAAAGACTTAGATGGAGAAAACTTAAGAAGGACTCCTTTAGCGATTCTGGAGGAGCTTTAGTGCCGTGGTTAAGAGCATAGCTCTGGAGCAGGTCTGCATGGGTTCAATTCCACGGCTGCCCCACCTAGTAGCTGTGTAAGCTTGGGCAAATCACTGGTCCTCTTTGGGCTTTGGTTTGGACACCAGTAAAACAGGGATGCTAACAGGACCTGGTAGGTGGGGTTCGGTGAGGATTCGCTGCATTAGTATGCGGGAAGTACTTAGGACAGGGTCTGGCACACAGCAGGTGCATTTAACTGCACTGCCCCCTCACTAGACAACAGCTCTACACAAAATAATAAAGGAAATAGAGAAAAATAAGAGAAAATAAAGGAAATAGAGAAGCACGCCAGGACTCAAAAAGGTTAGCAACTGTTCAACATCACACTCGAATGTAAGTCTGCATGTCTAAACCCAGGGCTTTCTACGTGCAGTAATGCACTGCTGCCGTGAGACCGCGGGCCCATAACTAAAAGGAATTAAGTTTAGTTTCATTCCCTTTTGCTTCTCAAGACTGTACTCTGATGGCAGGGTCATTAAGCAATGATCAAGAAATTGAGCATTGCTGTGTCTAAAAGGGTCTTAAAGCGTAACAGAGATTCTAGCCCATTAACCATGGAAGCAAATCTCATATCAACTTCTACCAGCTGTGTGGCCTTGGGAATGGCGCATAAACCTTGCTGAAAGGTACACAGCTCACAAATAGGGTGGAAGTGTTATGTGCCTATCTTAACAGGTGAGAATGAAATTAGAAAATCCTTACATTTTATTTTTTTATTACATAACTGAATTATATATAGCATTTTCCAAATAAAATGTGATTTGTGTCAAAAAGTTAAAAAAAAGAAAAAGAAAAAGCACTGGTCCATGGTGAATACTCAAAATTGTAGCAGTTCTTGTCATCATCATCACTAACAGGGTCTGACTGTCCAATTGATATTGGAATTTCTTCTACACTACTGGCTCTTAAACATTTTTTACCACAGTCCATGGAGAATTAAAAAATTCATTATGATTCTGTATGTCCATACATGTATATTTAAAGCAAACATTTTACAATATAATATTTTCCCTTAATACATGCAATGTACTCAGGTTTTTCATTCCATTTCATTTTTTAAATGTTGGTCATGACCCACTACACTGATTCCGTGATCACTAATTGGTTGCCACCCACAGTTTAAACAATGCTGTGTTGCATTGTTTCTGCCAACCACTTCTAGGAACTCACAAAGTTCAACAATGTTTATTGAGCTTATAATGCTGTGAGTGCTGTGCTGGAAACTAAATGCTAAGATAACTTTCAAATTATATAATCCATTATCCAAAATTAGAATATGTGATAATTTATCACGTGTGATAAAAATTACTCCAGGTACTGCATAAGTAACAGAGTTATTAATTTTGCTTTTATAGATCATAGTTTACTGTCCACTGATTGCATTAAAATAATTCATTGTTGGTTAGATATTCCTTGATGTTGAAGCAAGTATCTATAAACTCCACTTCGCCAATTCAGAAATGTATGATAAATCCTCCCAGGATTTATTAAGCTTCTGTCACAGTCGTTTACTCAACTCACGTATGTTCCCCATGCACGTTCTTAGGAAACCTTTACAGACTAGAAGAATGACAGCAATGCATTCCACTGCCCAATTAGTTTTACCAGCTAAACAGCTAACGCTCTGGCCACATTTTTTTATTGCAGATTTTAATTCATTTCATAAGGAGTATTTTTTTCATTGTTATAGAGGAGATATCTGACATGATGTTAATTCATTAATTAGCTGATATATGAAAAACAACTCTTGGCTTATGAGCTACAATGCCACTGGGTACCCACCAGCACTGTCCAGGAGAGCTTTCTGTGATGGTGAACAGATTCCGTACCTTTACTGTCTAGCACAGTAGCCACCAGCCATGGTGGTATTGAGCCCTTAAAATGTGGCTAATGCAACTGAGAAGCTGAATTTTTAGCTTTATTTTACCTAAATTAATTTAAATTTAAATAATCACATGTGGCTAGCAGCTACTTTATTACCACAAATCTAGAGCATTGATCATAGAATCTGCTAGCAATCCTCATGGAAGAAAATTATAATAAAAGGTGCCATTCATTGAGCACCTATCAGGGGCCAGGTACTGGCCCCTTTTTATACACTTTATGTTATTTACTTCTCATCACAATCTTACCTACCATAATAATAGTAGGTACTATTATTCTGTCCACTTTTCGGTTGAGGAAAACTGAGATCACACACTTACTAAGCCACAGAACTGAGATTCAAACCCAGCTCTGTCTCCAGAGCAGAGAGCAAAACTATATCCTTTCTCACAACAATATCCCTGGCCATATGTGTGTGCATATGTTTTTAATTTCAATGAGTAGGAAAAAGAGCTGTACAAGAGACTAGAGAATAAATGACTTTCTCTATCATTTAAAAAAATCTCGTCCACTTAGTGCCCAAGACTGGCCTCTGAAGGAAGGAAGAATCTATGACAGAGAACCCTTCCAGCTCTAAAACAAATGTCTCTGTGATTTAAATAAGACAACTGAGATCAAGAGGTGAACTAGAATTCCAATTATATTTATGGTTTGGAGACTCTCTGCCCACTTGAGGATATGATACTACTTTTACATTTACTTAATATTTACTCTTGCCTGCTTCTGCGAGGATTTGAGGGGGCTTATAGACTAGACCATGCTTAAAACATTTAAGGATCATAAAGAACAGAGATCACTTGGGGGAAAAAACTGATGGAACAAAGGTCTTTTAGTACCCCATTTCTGAGACAGAGGATTGGCTAAAGCTTTCCAGCTATGGCAAAAACTAAAAATAAGATTAATTAATGAATAAAAGTGCCTGGGCTTCACTTTAGGTTGTACACAGAATCTGTTATTTTTTGACAAAGAAATCAATTAAATTGGAGTGTAGAAGATACAGGATGCTCAAGTAATTCCTATCTCTCTCTTCCTCCATAAAAGCAGACAATATTGCAGGAAAATATAACTCAGTAAAGGCAATTCTCTGAGGAGAGAAGTCATATAGACCTGGGACTCACCTTGTGATAGCATGTAAGTATCCCTTTGTTCATCCAGCACTAAATCACATGTGGCTTCCCTGAGTGGTCCCCTCGGAGTGGCTGCTGTGTCCACTGTTGCTGCTGACTACTCGGGGACTCTTTCTCTAAACTAGGGTTTAGCAGCCTCCTCCACTACCAGAACAGGAGAAGAGCCAATAAGAAAAGTAGCCACTTGGCTCTGTGAGCACGCTATTTCATGCCGGCGTGGGAAATCATTATAGGTAAAGAACTACCTGTTTTCATTTACTTGCAATTCAGCTGAACAGTGTGTATACATGGGGGGGGGGGGGGGGTGTCAGGTTTCATTAAGTGTTTTGAAACACTTTCATGGGTTTTGCCTCCTTATGTACTTTCTTCTTCATATTTGGAGAAGAGAAATAGTCACCAAATATACACACGCACACACACACACTTTTTCTGCTTTGAAACAATGACTTCTGTGGGGACTTTCTGAGGAGAGGTGCTTTGTCTTTACCAGGTAAGACAGAGTTAAAGACTTAGTTGCCTCTTACTGTTCAGCTGCCTCTAACCCAACTTTGTCCTGACTACATTTCTTGAACTGGTGGTGGTGGGAGAGTTAGGGTAAAGGGGTCCAAAACCTTTAACAACCTTAGTGCTCCTCCAATTCCACAGGAAGAGAAAAGGAAACATTTATCAATAATTTGTCAGCTTATCATGTGTGAGGTGCTTTATATGCCTTAATTTAATCCTCACAGATCTGTCAATGGTAGGTATGACCTTTACCCCCATTTTGGAGATGAAAAACAGTGAGGCAAATCACCCCAAGATCCCATAGCCAGTAGGCATCAAAGCTAGAATCAAAACCAGATTATCTACCCCAAATCTCATGCTTAAAGTCACTACAGTGTTAGTCCTTCTCAGGAGGGAACATGTCTGTTTTAAATACCTGTATACCTGGGGACAAGCACACAGCAAATACTGGCTGGCTGACTGGCTAAGAGGTTTTTCCCTCACCCACCTGCCTTTTTTTTTTTTTTATTACAACACAACTACACTCTAAATCAAAAGCTTGAAAAGAATAGAAATTCTAAAAACTTTTCAACCATTGCTAAAGCATCACCGCCTCCCTCAGAACAATTACAAAATCTCAACATTCTTCCTTTTTGTTTTGGTCTACTCCATTCATTCTTTCATCCCATTCTTACCCATTGCACTTAACAGACATTTCAGTACAATGGAACAACAGAAATGTACATTCTAATTAATTATGCCTCTTGGTTATGTAAGAATGAATGAATTGCTCTTTTCTAAATTGGATTGGGTTTCAAAAACGATGGTGATCTAGCACCTCTTGTACAATCCTGGATAGAGCTAGAGCCCATTCTACTAAGTGAAGTATCACAAGAATGGAAAAACAAGCACCACATGTACTCACCATCAAATTGGTATTAACTGATCAACACTTAAGTGCACATATAGTAGTAACATTCGTCTGGTGTCGGGCAGGTGAGTGTGGGGAGGAGGGATGGGTATATTCACACCTAATGGGTGCAGTGAGCACCGTCTGGGGGATGGACATGCTTGAAGCTCTGACCCGGGTGGGACAAAGGCAATATATGTAACTTAAACATTTGTACCCCCATAATATGCTGAAATAAAGAAAAATTAATGAATGTTGACAAGAGTAATACACTAAACCTAGATGTTGCTATGTTTGCTTGTTTGTTTTTAACTAATAGACTTCATTTTTAGAGCAGTTTTAGGTTTACCAAAAAACTGAGCAGAAAGTAGAGTTCTCATATACATCCCCTCCCCACCCCACACACCATTTCCTCTACCATTAACACCTGGCATTAGTGTGACGCATTTGTTATTAATACAATTGATGAGCCCATGCTGATACATTATTTTTAACTAAAGCCATAATTTACATTCACTCTTTGTACTATACATTCCATGGGTTTTGACAAATGTATAATGGCATGTATCCACCATTATAGTATCATACAGAGTAGTTTCACTGCCCTAAAAATCTCCTGCGATCCTGTTTATACTTCTTTCCCTCTTGCAGCCACTGATCTTTTCATACTTTTTATAGTTTGGCCTTTTCTATAATGTCATATTCTTGGAATCATACGGTACATAGCCTTTTCAGATTGGCGGCTTTCACTTACCAATACAGTTGGCCCTCTGTATCCACATCTGCAGATTCAACTAACCTTGGATGGAAAATACAGTATTCAGGGGATGCGAAACTTGTGGATACAGAAGGAAAGAGGGCCAACTTTTCAGATCCACAGCTTCCAAAGGGCTGACTGCGAGATTTGAGAATTCAGATTTTGGTGTCAGCAGAGGGTCCTGAAACCAATCCCCCCATGGATACACAAGGACAACTGTATGCATTTAAATTTCCTCTATATTTTTTCATGGCTTGATACCTCACTTCCTTCTATGGCTGAATAATATTCCATTGTACAGATGTACCATAGTTTGTCCATTCACCTACTGAAGAACATCTTCGTTGCTTCCAAGTCTTAACAACCTTAATTAGAGCTGCTATAAACATTTATGTGCAGGTTTTTTGGTATACATAAGTTTTCAATTCATTTGGATAAATGCGGTACAATTTTGCAGTCACATTCCTTGGTAACAGTATGTTTAGTTTTTTAGGAAACAGTCTTCTAAAGCAGCTGTACTATTTTGCATTCCTACTGGAAATGAATGAGCATTCCTGTTGCTCCACCTCCTCACCAGCACTTGGTGGTGTCAGTGTTTTGAGTTTTAGATGTGTAGTGGTATCTCATTGTTGTTTTAATCTACAATCCCTAATGTCAGATTATGTTAAACAACTTTCGTGTGCATATTTGCCTTCTGTAAATCTTCTTTGGGGAGGTGTCTACTCAGATATTTTGCCCATTTTTTAAAAAATTGGATTGTTTTCTTATTGTTGAGTTCTAAGAGTTCTTTGTAAATTTCAAATTAGTCCTCTATCAGATATGTTTTTCAAAGATTTCTCCAAGTCGATGGCTTCATTCTCTTAATAATCCCATTTTTGAGATCAGGACTATGTATTTATTTTGGAATATTCTACACTTGATCTTGGCCAAAAGCCCAAGAAGCAATATTTTGGAATATTTTAAATGAACAGAGTTAATGTTATATAACTGAAACTGAAAGATGAGATACTAAACACTGAAATAATTGCCTATAGGTCAAGGTTTTTATTTATTCTATGTATTAAATAATAATATTGCTTCAAGAATATGCTATCTATAGGACCTTTCATAAAATGAGAGAAATGAAGCAATTTTTTTAGACTCCCATCTTATTAAAAACAAGAACATAGTAAAAGAGGGGTGACAAAAATTATAGTATATTTACATATTTTTATATAATATATATTCTATATACAGCATATATTATTTCCTTTATATATAGTTTATTTGTAGTATACTAAACATATATACAAAAGTAATGTTTTGTATAAAATCACAAAAAAAACCACTGATGAGTGTTTATACACTCTCACTTGGATAAAATGTCCAAAGCCTGAATGTGAGGTCCAGGCCAACTCTCTCAGCTGATCCCTCAACCCCCTAACACGTGTCCTTTGTTTCAGATCTTGCTTTGACCTGCTTGTAGAGTTCAGTTGACCTCACTGATTCTCTGGAGCCAGGTGCTACGTTTGGATCCTGGCTCCACCCCTAGGAGTTGTGTGACCTCAGGCAAGTCGTTTAACCTTGTAGTGCCTACAGTTCTATTTACAAAATGCAGCTGGTAATAACTCCTACCTGGAGTGCTGTGGGGGAAGATCAATGACATAACGAAGGTGAAGGACACAGACAGGTATCAGCACATGATAACTGTAAGAGCTCAGTAATGGCTGGTAGCAGCCTCTGTGTTCCCCAAAGCAATGCTCCCAGTTTCTAATCTTGTCAATTTAGCTAGTCACTTCAATTGTTCTTAAGAATATATACTCACTTTATCATTGCTATAAAAATATAAAGCTGCCTTCTATGCACTGTCATTCTCTTCTCCTTTTTGTCGGCTGTTTTACTGTCACTCTACTGCTGCTGCTTTTCCAAGGTAGCTGACTCTACGTTGACATCTGGGCTATTCCAGCAGCTCTGTAGTCCAAAGTGCCATAGGGAAAGAACAACTAGAAGAAATAATGAAACCATCTGAGCGAAGCCTTGAACAGTCTCAGCCCATGCCCAAGCTATCAGAACACAGCAGTAAAAAATCAGTGTGCCGTGCAAAATCCAAACTACAGTGTATCAGGTTAGCACAATATTTTGTTATTTCAGTATTTTTAAAACACGAGACTTGCAGAAAGTATCATTCTTCTATGTGTTCATTCTGAACGATAATGAGGACCTATGTCAAAAAAGAAATTTCAACAAAAACTAAAGTAGAATTTCAAATGGGCAGAAGAATGAACATTGCTAAACTGCAATTTGCCCCAGAGAACTAAATCCACCAGAACTTTTCTATCTACAAAGATAATGAATTTAATGTTCTTTGGATTTTTATCAGCAGCAAAGTAAACAGGAAGAATATCTCAGAAACACTTTATGAAGTTATACAAAGAACTATTTTTTAAGCATTTCATGGTTGGCAGCTTAAGATAATTTTTTTTTTTTTAAGGAAAAGATTTCTTAGTTCTTCTGACATGTTGATGACATGTACCACAGAGCTCAGTAATTACACCAGATAAATCCTAATGAAGCAGTTGAGAAGATTACAGCCCAAGAATATCAGAAAATAAAAGGAAAAACCCTCCCACTTGGTTATGCCCTTTTATCTAATGCATGCGGGCCTAAAGAAAACTATGAATTACGGACCTCCACACAAAGGGCAGCAGGCCCACCTGCCACGACAACATTGTCATATCAACTCTGAAGGCATCTGCCTTTCTCCCACAGAGTTTCTCCTTCTCAAAGTGTTTTCACTTGTGTTATCTCAGAAGGTAAGGAGGACTTGAAGTGGTTAAATCCACACATAATCCAGGAACTTTATTTTCCTTTAAGGCTTCTGTCTCTTCCCTGACCTGCGAAGAGGTTCCAAAATGGACAAAGTTGAATCTCGTCTCTTCGGCTTTGTTTTCCCACATTTGAAACTGAGCACACACTGGCAAACTTTTCCTATAAAGGCCAAACAGTAAATATTTTAGGCTTTGCAGGCCATACAGTCTCTGTTGAAATTATTCAGCTCTGCAGCTGTAGCACAAAAGCAGCCACAGAGAAAACATCAACGAATCAGTGTGGCTGTGTTCCCACAAAATATCATTTATGGACACTGAAATTTGAGTTTCATATCATTTTTATGTGTCATGAAGTATTAGTTTTCTTTTGTTTCTTTTCTAGCCATTTAAAAATTTAAAAATGTTAATACCATTCTTAGTTTGAGGGCCATACATAAACAAATATTGGGCCAGATTTAGCCCACAGGCCATAGTTTACCCTAAAAGAAATCTCAAAACATTTGATAGTCACAGTATAAACAGGAGCCAGATCCTTCTATTGGAGCAAACTATAGAATCCTATAAGGGAATAGGCTTCCAATTACAAATATAAGAACAATCTACCCAGAAACTTTTGGTATGTATGTTTAAAAATTCACCACACGTTATAATCTCATTTTATATGTGTTATGAAATTCAAACCTAATGAAAAAAACCTTGATTTCTTTAAAATCTAATTTAATGCATCCTCTCAAAAATTGGGAAATGTTTAAGTATTATATTTAAATACCAATATTAAATATAAATTTAAAATATTGATTTAAATACTAAAGATTTAAATATTAGATATTTAAAATTCGGATATTTGAAAAATACTATCTCTATTCTTAACTGGCTATTAAAAGTGCTTAAGTAGGAAGAGAGGTGCTAATGGGTAACACTGCCTGACCACTTACCATACATCTGGAACTTGATTAAGTATTTTCCATGTGTAACTCACTTAATCCTCACAGCACCCCTATAAGGCCGATCACTGTTATCCCCATTTTACAGTGGAGGAAAGTGAGGCACAGAATTAATAAACACTGGGGCCAGAATCCAAATGCAGGTGATCTAGCTCCAAAGACAGCATTGTTAACCACCTGGCAATACCAATATATGCCAGAGGAATTAGATGGCATTTCTCCTTGACTGTGAATCAGTAATCTCTTAGGATTTAAATCCTAATAACTTAAATTTTATCTTTATGTATTTATATTTTACTTTTACTCACACACAAATGCATATTTTTTAAGAACTCTCAGTCTTGAAGTTGTGGATTTGCCAATTTAGGTAAAATATACGTAAAGGCCCCACCCAACCATTCATAGAAAGTGTAACTATCCACAAATTGTATCCCTTCCCGATTCCATCCATATGTGATTCTTACACAATTTGAAAAGCTTTACAGCCTGCTTCCTAAAATAGAACACGTTAACTGTGATTTTTCTCACTGACCCTCATGGCATCCCATCCAGGTAAAGAACTAAGACGTTCACAGAGTCATATCTTTCTTTCAATCATTCATTAACACATTCATTCAGAAACACATGCACGGAACATGCTTACCGCGTCCCAGGGGCAAGCCATTGTCCCAGGGGCAGGAATGTTAACATAATGAATAACGTCCCGTGATGGTTAATTTTATGTGTCAACTTGACTAGAATACAGCACCCAGATATGTGATCAAACACCAGCCTGTATGTCACTGTGAAGATATTTTTGTTTAGATGAGATTAACTTTTAAATCAGTAGAATCTGAGTAAAGCAGATTACCCATGATAATGTTGGTGGGCCTCATCCAATCAGTTGATGTCCTTAAGAGAGAAAGACTGAGGTCCACCAAGAAGGAGGGAATTCAGACGCCTTCGGACTTGAGCTGCAACCTCAACTCTTCTCTCAGTCTCCAGACTGTCGACCTGCCCCACAGATTTCGGACTTGCCAGCCTCCATGTGATAAATCTCTCTCTGTAACTGTAGAGCCACCGTGAGGAGCAATCTGTCGGTGTCTAGGAAAGTTGAAGGTTCACTCATCCTGTGACCCAGCTCAGAAGGGCAATTGTGAAGGACTGCAGAGCCAGACCCACCAGGACTAGCTGACAAAATAATTGCTAAGCATGTTAACAAAGACGGCACTTAGTGAGATAGTTTTAAAACTATCTCAAATGATTCAAGAAAGAGAGACCTAAGTCACATTCATGAGATGCCCAAAAAGCCGGTGGAGCCACACCTGACACTTTCAGACCCCACTGCTTCCTAGCAGAGGAGCAGCAGCTGCTCCTACTCTCCAGACACTCACAAATGTCCTGTTATTCCCACAGCCCAGAGTGAAAAGCCTACCTTCATGACATGAAGAGAAGCCCCTAGAACAGTATCTGCATATAAGTGCTTGATAAACATTATTATTAAGGACACAAAGATATACATTTAATTGTTTTTATTTTAAGTGACTTGCTAAATAAAATGCCTGACTCCTTTCTGGCACTTCTACCCTACTGTATATGGAGGGCTTATACCAAATGAGCCCTTTTATTATAACAGAACCGCTGATTCTGTTGAATAATCAGTTGACTTGGACATGGCTTGATTTATTCTTTTTCCACCAAATTAACAAATGGCAGGAGTTTATCAATCATCAGTCAACCAGTTGGTGTGAGGGCTACTCTCACTCTTAAACACACAACACACCATTGTGTGAAATTTCATAAGAAACAGATGATTAGAACAAAAGTGAACTGAATCTAATTTCTCCTTCAGCTTTCTTGTTGCTTTCTTTTTATTTCCTAGTGGGTCGTGGCGAACCAAGCTATTATTAAAGCCTCATTATTAAAGCCTCCTACTCCCTGTTGTTGTAAATCAAAACAGAGCCCTTCAAATTCATCACAGCAAGCTCACGGTAGGTACAAAACAAATACTGAGAGATGCTTTTCATTACATCCTTAGTTATCTTTCGGAGACAGGTTCATATGATAAAGAACATAGATTTTTGGAAGGTAACTTGGTACTTTTCTAAGAAGCCAGTCTGCCAGATACATTTTTAAAGCCTTAACATTCTGTATACCTTTGGACTAAGCATTCTGCTTCTCAGAAATTATCCTCAAGGAAAAATAATAACAAGATATGTAGAAAGAGTTAACTGTATTGTTTATCTTCTCAAATTTTGACCAAAAATTTGTGTGACATTTCTAGTAAGAACAATGGGGCTTATGTTTGTTTTTGCTTGTTTGCTTGTTTGTTTTAAGAGCATGAGCTTTGGGGAGAAGCAATCCTAAGTTAGAATTCTGAGGCTGCCCCTTAAATAGCTACATGATCTGAGAAAGTCATGTGCCTTCTTTGAGTGCAGCTTTGAGATCTGCGAAATGGGGAAAATATACACCTCCCTCAGTGTTCATTACAGAGTCCCACACACCTACATTCTACTATCAATAAATGCAGTAAGCAGATTTTTGAAAGAATGGGTGGATGCGTGATTGCACCATTGAACAAACCATCCCAGAGTCTCTGTGTGGAGGTGGCAGGTCATGGTGAGGAGACCAGGCTGTTCCAAGGCCTAGAGCCCTGGCCTAAGGAGAACCACAGGAGCTATGGCCCTTTTACCCTCTCTCCCTACCACACCAAAGACCTGCTCCCTTGTCCAGCCCGGTTGGTGAGCCTGAAAGACTCCTTAGAGAAAGAAGCCTAATCTTGTACACCCGCCGTGTCCAGGCACTCGAGCCAGGCACACTGCAGCCAGCCAGCAACTCCTGCAGCAACACTTCATTCTAATTCTTAAACATCAGGTGAAGACATCACTAGGATTTACAGCATTGACTACTCACGCTTAGAAACAATAGCGCAGGCCAGGAGCCTTCATGTCAAGTGCTTCTTTTGTTTTTGAAATACAAACTCTGAATTTATTGAGAAGAAAGAGTACATAAGAAATTACTACAAAGATTTCACAAAATGTGCTTGACAACTGTCCCTCAAAGATTCACTGTAACCCTTACAATCAAGTGAAGACTCTTAAAGTGACCTACAAAGCCCTTTGTAACCTGTCCCCTGGCCTCTGGCCTCATTGATGGGCACCCTATGGTAAGACACACCAGAAAGTCTTCAATTCATCTTCTTCTCCCTGCTCCCTCTTGCCTCTGGGACAAGCTTTTCCTTCTGCCTGGAACATTCTCCCCCCTACTTGGCTAGTTCACACACAAACTCATGCGCGCACACGCGCACCCACACACACACACACACAGTTATAATTTCTCATCTGTCTGGGTCCTGTATCTCTTTCTTAATTAGTTCTAAACTCAAGCAGGAAAGAAGAGTGTTATTTATAGACTCCTTCAACTTATGACCTCAACATCTGCAAGTATACTAAAGAAGGTTTGCAAGAATATACAACCAGATATTTAAATAGAAGTTGTCTCTGAGCAAGTTTGACCATATTTTACAGTTTTCCTCTTAGAAACGTATATTGCTAAAATTTTCAAACCTTAGCCCTTACTAAGAAATAACTGATTGATTTTACATTTCCACCTGTCTTGATGAGCTAGGACTCAAATTCAAGTCAGTCTGTTTCCAAAGCCCATGCTTTTTCACCATGTTACCATATTACTATTCTTCCCTGTTTGGGTTAAAATTACTTTTTTTTTTTTTTTTGAGAAAGGGTCTCCCTCTATTGCCCAGGCTAGAGTGCAATGGCATCATCATAGCTCACTGCAACCTCAAACTCCTAGGCTCAAGTGATCCTCCTGCCTTAGCTTCCCAAATAGCTGGGACTATAGGCGGGCACCACCCCACCTAATTTTTTTTTATAGAGACAGGGGTCTCACTATGTTGTCAGGCTGGTCTCGAACTCCTGAGCTCAAGCAATCCTCATGCCTTGGCCTCCCAAAGTGTTAGGATTACAGGTGTGAGCCACTGCACCTGGCCTAAAATTACTTCTTTAGATTCCACACATTCTGCATTTATCTCTCAGGGCCATCTAACATTCACTGTCTGACTTTCCTTCCTTCCAATCTCTTCCCAGTGGTGAAAAATTAAGGGAAAAAATTTTTAATAATAACCTACTTACATTCAGAGTGGTTTTGCAGAATGAAGCACTTAAAATACTAAGCTCTTAAAAATCTGAGTTTTTAATACAATAAAATATGTGATGGTGAGTATATCAGAAGAGGGTGTGTAGGTTACGGCCAACTTAAAGTCTACTATTGCTCATAATAAGCATTCAATAAATATTGGCTGGTGACCATTTGGAAATGCATTCTAGAGCACTAAGGAAGATGATTTTCCAGCTGAGAGACTTAAATGTTAGGAACTTTAAAACAACCAGCAAGGTCTCCTTTTATGATATACCATCTTCAACTGTGAAAGCAGCTAGAAGAATGAGGACACAATGTTGTTAGAAAGGAAGGTGAGCAAGATTTACCTTTATTTCACCACGAAGGGACACTGTGTCCACTCTGGATATATCCCTCAGGTAATGTGAATATAAAGATTTTTACTACAGCAATTCAATGGCTAGTTTTTTACTGTAAAGAAAGTCTATTGCACCCAAACTCCTATTACCCAACCAATTTCTGGGTCAGTGAGTTAGACAAACAAAGTAAGAAAAGGAAGAAATGGAAATTTCTCTACCTGCCCACACCTGTCCCTGTGGCTACCATCCATTGTGTCCCCTATAAAGAAAGGACTGACTTCTCTAAAATAGTCAATTAAATTAACTCATCCACTAATATTTCTAAAACTTGGACCTCTGTTGAGAACGTCTCTGTTCCATTTTGCAATACACACTTTCCATTTCTCAACAGCACTCTCTCCCTCACTCCCGGCCACGGCACAGCTACACTGGGCTTTCTTATCCTTTCTAAAACAGTCTGCACTCCCAGGCATCCATGGTGGTAGCGGAAGATGGCCTGAAGATGGCCATGCCCTAATCCTCTGACCATTGTAAATATGTTACTTTACATGGCAAACAAGACTTTGCAGATATAATTAAGATCAATGACCTTGAGGTGGGCAGGTTATTCGGAGTGGTCTGATCCAATCACATGAGTCCAGAAAACCAAACAGATGGCAGCGTAAGAAGGACTACATCCACCATCACTGTCTTTGATGATGGAGGAGGGGGCTGTAAGCCAAGGAACACAGGCAGCCGCTCTTAGCAGGAAAGGGCACAGCGATGGACTGTCCTCTAAAGCCCCCAGAAAGAAACACACTCTGCCAACACCTTGATTTCAGCCCTGTGAAACCCACGTCAGACTTCTGATCTATAAAGCAACACATTTGTATTATTTAATCTACCAAGTTGTGGTAGCTTGTTACAGCAAATACAGTCCCATATGTATTACCTCCACCTAGAACATTCTTTCCTACCTCAACTACCAGGTAAGTGTTTCATTCCCTTACATCACCTTCTCCAAGGAGACTTGCCAAGGCACACTTTCTTGTCAGGTCTGTGACAGGCCACTCCATCCTCTTAGCTCCCAAATCTTTCTGTTCCCCTCAGTGGGCATATTGTGGTTATTGTTACAAACAGAACTCCATCATCTCCCCATACTACCTATCCTCGACAGTAGAGAGAACGTGTTTTCATCTACGTTCAGAGTCTAGCAGAGAGCAGGCACTCCATGACACCTGAATGAACGAATGAATGAATGAATGCTTAAAAACACCTGGAGCCAGACTTGAGTTCTAAAAGAAGTCAAGGCAAACATGAAATAAATCACGCTACAAGAATGTAAAACTATTAGTAAAATATTAAAATACGATCTATTCATTTTTCTAGGTTTACACTATGCCATGAATCACTGCTATGCTATAGTAACATTTAAGAAAAATGATTATTTAATGATTTCTTAAAAATTACCTTCTAATTTAACTATTGGGCTGGTAGGGGAAGTACTCTTTTCCACTGTGAGCCCTGGACACCCCAGCCCCTACCCAAGTCTTGGGGTGCCCTTGAGCTAGCTTTAGGGCTGTGGCTCTCCAACTCTGCATGCATCAGGATCCACTGAAGGGCCTGTTAAAACACGATTGCCAGGAGGTCCACCCTCAGAGCATCTGATTCAGAAGTTCTGGAGTTGTATTTCTAATAAGTTCCCGAGATATGGAAGATGCGGTCAGAGAACACACTTTGAGAACCACTGTTCTAGGGCCTGGCTCTCACCAGGCCTCTGGTTCTGACCACTTCTGGCTTCTCTGGACAGTCACTCTAAGCAGACTTCACTTCCCAGCCCAGGCACTGGCCAGGTGAGGGAGGACTAGATAAATAATGACTTCCTTCCTCCTTTTGCCACCACACATGGGTCTTTCTGATGGAATGAACCCTCAATTAGCTTCAGTTTCCCCAGAGCTTAGTCCTTTCCCATTGACAACTGCAACATCTCTCCCTTGACTGAACCCCGGAGCTTGATGATTAAAACAGATCAGCCACAGCATCTGGGCCCTGGGAATCACGGGGCTGCCAGACAAGCACGGAAAATTCACCAGCCTTGAGAGCAGATCCGATGAGATCGTATTACAACTGGCCGTCTGTGTCCTGACTACTTTGGGCTTAACTCAATCAGACAAAAAAACCATTAACTTCTTTACCAGAAATAAAACAGTGTTTCTAGGCAAGTGAATCATTTCCAAAATATACCTAAAGATTCCCTTCCAACTCTGCGTGGCTTGGAAGTATTATTCACATCTGGAAATGAAGCAATAATATCCGCTTCTCCTCATTTCTCACCATTCAGATTGATCGTGTGCGCTCTTTCAGACTTACAGATGGCCCAAACTTCTACCCCAACATCACGCACCAGACACAAACATTCCATTCCCTCCTCACTTCCCCAAAAGTGAAAACTCAGGGAGAGAAAGCAGAGAAAGAACAAGGAATCTCGTGTAAAAGATTATAGTGGGTCGTCCAGGCACGGTGGTTCACGCCTGTAATCCTAGCACTCTGGGAGGCCGAGGTGGGAGGATAGCTTGAGATCAGAAGTTCGAGACCCACCTGAGCAGGAGCAAGACCCTGTTTCAACTAAAAATAGAAAAAAAATTAGTTGGGTGTGGTGTGGTGATGCGCGCCTGTAGTCTCAGCTACTCAGGAGGCTGAGGCAGGAAGATCACTTGAGCCCAGGAGTTTGAGGTTGCTGTGAGCTAGGCTGATACCGCAGCACTCTAGCCCAGGCAATAGAGCGAGACTCTGTCTCAAAAAAAAAAAAAAAAAAAGATTATAGTGGGTCAAGTTTAGTCTCTGCAGAGTGGCAGGGCAGAGGGAAGTACCAGATTCTCTCTGAGAACTCCTGACTCCCACTTACCAACAGAATCCCCTAGGGGGGATGGATAAATGTCTTTCGTGGCTCTGATGGATAGCCAAGGACTTCATGACTGTGTTCACTGGGTTGCCCCACCAGCCCCAGACCACCAACACGTGAGCCTAGATAAAGGGGAGCCCGTCATCACAGCAAAAACATTCCGAATTTCACTGCATTCCAGAGTGCAATAAATTAGTTTGCCAACTGCCTGCTATGGGTTATTACCTACCCAGCACTAGCCTGGACAACTCCTCTGAGTTAAACCTGAAATGGGCCTTTGCAGCTTTAAGGCCTCGGAGGACTGATTATATACAGCTGCATCGCAGCCCTGCTCTGCGTGAGACAACTGTGAATTTTTGCTGCTGACTCCCAATAGTCTAAATTCATAAAACTGAACTTTTACAGTCATTTGAATAATATTTTTAAATGTATTCAACGTTACATTCAAATTCCCTTCCCAGGACTATGTTTTCATTCCAGACCAGCCGCCACAGACCTCTACCGTCGGCAGAATTTTCAGCCGTGCATAAATATAAGCGCACACACAGCCATTTACCCTGGTGAAATTTCACGTACACAGGAGATTATTTTTAGTTATGGAACCCAGTCAAAACTTTGTATAAAGCAAAATCAACCAAGAGCAAAATTGGTAGACAAAATGATGCTCTTATTTTTTCATCTATTTTTAATTCGTTCTGGACATTTCTAAACATGAGTCAAGAGAAATAAATGCCTTAATGAAGGCAGTTTTGATGATAATGGTGACAACATCATTAGCCAGGTTAGTCCCTGATCTTTTTGTTCAATATAAAATCTGTATGTAAACAAGATCACATCTATCTAGATATCTTTCGCTTTTCAAAAATGTCAGTAAAGGTAGTTTGCCTTTCTGAAAAAGGGAAAAAACAAAGCCTTCTTCAAATACATAAATAGTCAAGCAAAAATTATTGAACACCCATGAGAACATAAGCTCCCTAAGGACTGAGACTTGGTCTGCCCAAGTCTTATTCATTGCTGCAGTCCCAGCACCTACAACGACTGGCACATAGTAAGTGCTCAGTAAAGCCCATGCTTACATGTCCCAGGGTGTGACTAACTAATATGTGTACTACATCATATCAGTCAGCTATTGCCACAATAATGCTATGTGGCAAACAACCAGGGGGTCTTGGTGTCACACTAAAATAAGCATTTGCTTCTTGGTCACACATCAGTTGACTGGCTAGAGGTTAGCTGATCCAGGATGGGCTCAGCTGGGTTCAGGTTGGCGCTACATGTCCATCACCCTCTTGGGACCAACAGCACTTGAGGCATGATCTTCTCCCAGAAAAGGGGGAGAGTATAAGAGGCCAGGGCACATCACAAGCACCTTTAAAAGCCTCTGCCTTCGTGTCTGCTGACATCCCACTGGCCAAAGCAAGTCACATGGCTATGCCCAGCATCCCTGGGAGGAGAAGTGTCCCCTCCCATGGAGGTGTGGTCAGGGAGGAAGCAAATATCTCCCATAGGCCAGCATTTTCCTCAACTTGAATAAGGTACTTTCCTTTTAAAAAAAAAAAAAAAAAATCCTCAAGGACCTCCAGAGTTGACTGAAGTTATTTTTATTATAATTCATTTAAATATATAGAAATACAAAATGACATACACATCTTGTGCTTATAGTCTTATACCACTATAAAAACAAATGCACAAATTAAATTCAAAGAAAACTGCAAAGCCAATAAAACTCAAAGTAACATCAGTGCCTGTAAAGGATTATATTGTTTTGCTGAAACCAAATCGCTGCTTTCAGTTTGAATGTGGTGCTCACTCTACAGCCCAAATTCCCTTCCACTCGCCATGCCTGTGCTGTGACAAGCCATACGAAGACCCTATTTCCCAAACATTTTTCTCTCTTCTAAAAACAGCACTCTGTGATATCATTTGGCCTATTCTTGACGCAAATGCATTATTTTTATACTAGGCCTATTTTTTCCTCATGAGAGCATGTAATTAATGAATTTCAACTCAGCGCCAATGTTTCAGGAAATCCAAATGCACCAGAATGAATGAAAAGAGGAATAAGTGCCTGTGGTATTAAATATCGTCCAGATAATCCGGAATAAGTGGATAAAGGCATATATTTTTAAGCTCATTATTTCAATGAAACTTCAAAATTTTCCAACTTTTGCGGCCATGTTGTTCTCACATCCTCTTCCACTCACAGTTACCAATGTGTCCACTACAAGCCTAAGCAATGCTCTAAAAGCTCAAAACAAAACAAAACAAAAAAACCCTAAACAGTCCAGGAAGATTAGGAAAAAGGAGGCCTGAGAAACAAAATATCATTTTGCAACCAGGAATGAACATTTGTCAGTTTCTGCCTTCCCAGCATCCACATCTGATTTCCTTTGGAAAACTACCCTCCTTGCTGCTTGCAGTCCTGGTGGGCTTTTTGGCAAGAGCATGGGCAGAATGACCCAGCCACCTCCCCTTCCAGGAATTTGAATCCCCAGGGAAGAATTGCAGGATGGAAAACAGTTACTGATTCACCCTGAGGTAAGTCTTGAAAAGACTGTCCCTTAGTGTCCCTATATTTAGAACCCAAGAATTGCCCAACTTCCTTCTGAGACCAGGTCCACGTATAACCCATGCTTTTCCCTCAATACTGGGAACTGCCCCATGGCTTCCACTGGATTCCTTTTGGGCTTAAGTAACTTGAATTGGTTTCTGTACCCCAACTGATAAATATTCCAACATGAATTTCTAAACATAAACAATTTCAAACAAGGCAATGATTACACGAACAAATGCAACTGTGTTTGCCTTTAGGTTCCCAAAACAGAAGTGATCTCATCCCCGAATGCTGTATATTCAGCTGCCACAGCCCTGGAGTTAACCCTTTCTCATCTATCCTTCAGCCTCAGAGCTCTGGGACTCTCCCCATCAAGAGGAAAGAGCATTGCCAACGGTCACTCCCCAACTGCTACACTGCCAGGGTGCAGTCACCAGATGCTTGCATGAGACAGGTATATGTTCCTGCAACCCATCCCCAGGTCCCTCAAACAGGTGCCACCAGGGCAAGGAGAGCCAAGGGAGAATCAATGGATGGATCCCCACATCCCTAAGGCATAGCTGGGTCCAAGTCTACCAAGCACAATCATTACCTGCTGAATCACTTTCTGTTCTTTCATTCTTTGTATGAACATTGTTCCCTCTCCTAAGACACTTGTTGAGCCCTTTCTACTTCTACAGTTGATGCAAGTCAAAACCAAACAGGATTCCACAGACAGAAAGCCCCTTGGGTATAGCAACTCAATCTTATTAATCTCTAAAACCTCAGGGTCAACGGTAGTGCCTACATGTAGCAGCTGCTCAGTGAACCTGTGCATCATGTTAGATGATTCAGTCAGTTACTCCATTGCTCCCAGAATATACACAGGCACTCCTAGAACTTTACAGTAATAATAGTAATAATAAAAATGGCAAATACTGATGTGGCACTTACTACATGCCAGTCAATGTTCTAATAACCTACATGTATTAGATTATTCAATCCTCATAACAGCCCTCAAAGGTAGCTACTGTCATCATCCCAATTTTACAAGTGAGGAAGCAATACAGAGATGTTAAGTAATATACCAAGCTTGCCCAGTTAGTAAGTGGCAGAAAGGATTCAAACCCAGGCAGTCTAGCCCCAGAGTCCCTGCTCTTAGCAACTACACCATCCTGCCTCTTATGTGACAAGAACATGCCAGGCCAAGTCCACTGCCACCCCTGGAAAACAGAGAGCCCGGCCTTATCCTCCACAACACCTGACAGGGCAGAAGTTGATTCACTGACTGGTTCAAGAAGGACAGGGTTCATTTCTACCCCCTCCTGCACCTACTGCAAAGGGATTTGTGAAACTGTGGAGGAAAAAATAACTACAAATGTATATTTTAAACAAATTTTGTCCTGAATACCGCAGGTGCCTGTCCAGTCATATCCATTAATTACAGCTATTAACTAAGTCCATTGAGAGACACTTAATGAAATGTAACACACATTAAGCCATAGCCGAAGCTGCTCTTGGAACAACTTATTTATGGATGACATGGGAATATTTATTATTTTCAATTTTATGTCCAAAAATAGAAAAAAGGAATAAGATTTATATATTTTCCTATGAGACAATGATGGTGATTTTGAGGAGGAAAGGCTTTGCAGAAATTGTGGCTGAAGATGGGAATTAAAACCAGCAAGAAAAAATTAAACAACCCTATCAAAAAATGGGCAAAGGACATGAATAAAAATTTTTCAAAAGAAGAAAGAAGAATGGCCAACAAACATGTGAAAAAATGCTCAACATCTCTAATCATCAGGGAAATGCAAATCAAAACCACAATGAGATATCACTTAACTCCAGTGAGAATGGCCTTTATCAAAAACTTCCAAAACAATAAATGTTGGCGTAGATGTGGAGAGACAGGAACATTCATATACTGCTGGTGGGACTGCAAACTAGTGCAACCTCTGTGGAAAGCAATATGGAGATACCTTAAACAGATACAAGTAGACCTACCATTTGATCCAGCAATCCCATTAGTGGGCATTTACCCAAAAGAACAAAAGATATTCTATAAAAAAGACATCTTCACCCAAATGTTTATAGCAGCACAATTCACAATTGCAAAGATGTGGAAACAACCCAAGTGCCCATCAATACATGAGTGGATTAATAAAATGTGGTATATGTATACCATGGAGTATTATTCAGTTATAAGAAATAGTGGGGATATTGAAACCCTTATGTTCTCCTGGATAGAGTTGGAACCCATTCTACTAAGTGAAGTATCCCAAGAATGGAAAAATAAGCACCACATGTACTCACCATCAAATTGGTTTCACTGATCATCACCTAAGAGCACATTTAGGAATAACATTAATCGGGTATCGGGCAGATGTGGGTGGGGAAGGGGATGGGTGTATACATACATAATGAGTGCGATGCGCACTGTCTGGGGGATGGACATGCTTGAAACTCTGACTGGGAGCGGGGGAGGGCAAGGGCAATATACGTAACCTAAACTTATGTACCCCCATAATATGCTGAAATAATAAAAAAAAAAAGAAAAAAAAAGAAACTTCAGCATCACTTACTGTCATTGATACTGTAAGTAACCAATTAAAAGAAAAATTAAATCAAAAGCAGCCAGTACAAATTAATCGGTGCAATTAAGACCTTAATCCTAGGGTATTTTGACTTAAGAAAGTTAGCAAAGTTGGCCCTAAGAGTGAAATAGAACAAAAAGAAAGGATAAAGAAAGTTTTTAAAATTTTAGTGTTCTCCAGAAACAAAGTACCAAAATTAAAAACAGTTCTGAATATCTCATTTCATTATCCTTTGTTTGAAATAACAGAAAGAGCCTTCATTGCTCATAAAATGCAATTCAACAAGTTTCAAGTTTTGTCTCTCTCAGTTGTCCCATCCCAGTAAACAGTCAAACACCTGTACAGCTGCTCAAGCTGGGAAAGGTATAAAGAGAGAATAAATAAATACATCAACGGAGGAATGCATACACACACGCCTTAGCCAGCTAGGCACTGTCTATAGCAACTGGACTGAGTCTTTGGCGTTCTGATGAGATGAAATGCACAAAAATTACATACCACACAGGAACACACACTTTCTTCCTGCAATGCTTGAGCCTGTGTGCCAAGTTGTGTCGTCAGTGGGAAGTGCCTTTGCAAAGTGCCCAGCACTGAACGATTCTCTTACTAGAATGTGATGCTTTATTCTTTAGCGCTTTATTCTTCTGTATATGTTTGCTCATCCTTGTGCCCTCAACCGTTCAACTAAGTATTTACAGGGGCCCCTGGTTTGCTTCTCTCTGACATGTCTTCAGTGCTGTCTAGCCTACGATAAAACACCAGATTAGACAATTCTCACCCCCATAAAAAAAAAAAAAAAAATCAAGAAACCTCAGGCAATGGACTCTACAGCACTGGAGAAGCAAAAAAAGCAGAAGGGGCTTTGAGGCCTGAAGAGGGAGTGGAGAAAGAAGAAAGAAACAGTTGGAGAGATGTTCTCCAGGCTCAAAATAGAAATCCTGAGCGGCTGCAACAGATTCTGATCTGCTAATCTGAAAAGTCACATTACTTGGTCCTGATGTGAATCAGTGAGGCTTTTTTTTTCATATCCGCCCATGTAATTTCCACTGCCCCATACACAGGCACCACCGCCCGGTGGAGCCCATCTGCAGCGTGCCTGTTACCTTGGGGCAGAGTGCCAGCGGGCGGCTGGGGACGTGGACAGCTCCTGGGACCACTCAGCCCCCTAATGAGCTACTGGCAGATCCCCAGGGAATGTTCGCTTCAAACCTGGGGGAAGTTATTCCTCCATTTTTGAATGCCGACAAATAAAACAGAGGCCTTTAGTATTATAGCATCAAAATGGGAGACACAAATGTCAGGGTGTCGGGGCCACACTCTTCTGGAATTCAGCTTTTTGCTCCTACCACCTGTGCCCTCCAGCCAACCTCATCCCCAGTTTCAAGCTCCCCTGGGCTACGGGAATGATCTGTTGGAGGCACTAATATTGTATACATCACCCTGTGCTCTCTCTAAAAGTAAAAATCCAGCACATTTCCATACCACCACTTTTCCAAGAAGATGGGGTGGGGGAGGTTGACGGTTTTTAATATTTTATAACTATATATAATTTTGTAAATATATGTGGCTCTCAATCATTCATGAGAAGACAAACAAGTCTTTAGAAAACCCCCAGGATTTTTTCAGCTATTAGTTTCACCCGCTTGGACCCGACTCACAGCTGCTAACAAGTACTAAAATGAGTCATTGTTCCTCACCCTCCCTCTCCCCTGATGGGGAGGCCAATAGATACTGAAATGATCAAAAGGCAGCCAGGCAAAGCCTGAAAAGGAGGATCACAGGTCATGTGCTCCAGAATTATCACTATAACATTGATCCGGAAATAATTCCTGTCCCCAAAATGGGCCACTCTCTCCTCACTCACCCTTCCTAAAAGGTATTTTGTGTATCAGGTTCTAGTCTCCTAGGATCTTATTCATTTGCTATGGAGATCAGCTTAAGCTTTTTGCCTAGGTAAGAAAAGGTTTGTGTCTCTAATAGCACGTTGCCATTACTTGAGCATTTGTTCGGCAATTCCAAGATCCTTCCCGCATCCCTACGCTGTGAGTGGCACAAGCTGGGCCTGGAGGACACACCGAGAACAAGACAGATTGGGGCGTAGCCTGGGAGGTGGCCATTACCTACACAGATAGCTATTTAATTACAACTGTGACAGAGCTTTTAAAGAATACAGCGTGTGAAAACCATTTCCTTTCAAGACCTGCAGTTAGAGAAGAGAGGGGAGACCAGCAGCAAGGCAGGCACGTGCCCGCAGGTTAGGTGACTGTGGGGTATGTCGGAATAGGAGCTGTCCAGTTGATTCTTTCTCAGACTCGGAGAAAGCATCATGAGCTTTGCACTCTGAATCACCTGTGCGAAACGCACAAAATTATGTTAAATCAAAACATTGGGAAAAAGTCTTCAACCAAAGCACAACGTTTCAGAAAGTGCTCCTGCACACAGCCCCAACTCATGAAGGAGGCGGTCGGCCTGACGTTTGTCCTTGATGTCATCCTTCCAACCTCCAAGCCCTACCCCCTCTCCATTTGCCACTGGACACCTATCCCCAAGCTCATTTCTACTAATTCTAGCAGAAGGGTTGCCTGAAAGTGGCCTGCTTCAGAATTATTTGCATTTTAAAGGAAGATTCCAGAAGCCTGAAAGAAATCTTTCAGATTCCAGAAATTAAAATGATAAAATTGTGTTATCTGCTTAAGCCATCAAACCACCTCCAACAGAGAGTCCCCTGAACTGTTGCCCAATCCTAATCCCTGGAGAAAAATGGGTCCTTCTCTTGTATGTGCAAACCCTGGGTCTGTGCCTTAGTTTAATTTGTGGCACACTGGCCTCTGGAGCACTAAGGTGACAAGGAAATATGCGAAGCCATTTTAAAACAAAAGCTGAATCTTAATCTGCAGCCTGTATCAGGCTATCAAACTCAGATCAGGTATCATCGAAAAAATGTCACTCGAACACTTAACTCTGTTGTTGCTTTTTTCTCATCCTTCAACACTGTACTTTTAAAGTGACACAGAATTGGTCTTGTCACACACACACACACACACACACACACGCAGCAACTGTCCTCATATGACCTTGACACATTTCCTTTGAGCAAGAACTTTCCAGGAAGAATCTAGTCAAGCACCACTAGGCATTATCTTTCCGAATCACCACAACTGCCTCCTGCTACCATAGAAGAGTGGCAATTTTTAAAGTGGGAAACAATATAAACCAGATTCAGAAAGTTAAACATACACCTTTTAGGCCGCCTATGCAGCATCATCTATACCCTCTCTTCATGATTGGAGGGATTTGCAGCCCAAAAGTTCATGCCAGATATTGCTGCCTTAACACGCCTCACAATCCCACAGCAGGAAGCAGGCGCCCAAATGAAATGGAACAGAACAGAGAATGCAGAACTAAACCAAATCACATCTAGCAGACAGGCCTCCCCTTTCACATCGTCCCAGGGCCTGTGTTTCCTGCCCTTCTCTCATTCCTAGTCTAATGATATTATTTCCATCTGGCCTCACAACGCCAGAATCCCTTTCCGCACACGCTCCACGTGTGCTCTGTTCTGGTGAATGGCATTGACATTTCCAGTCCTCCGCTTCTATCAGCCTTGTTCCATACATCTGGCTTTACCTTCCAGTGTTTCACCCACAGACACACATAAGAACTAGTTTTGGGATCTACCACGATCCAAAGCCCAAAATATTTAAGGGAGAGAAATATGACACTCCATATGTTTACATGCAGGGGTATGACACTGTAGAGGCACATCAGGCATCGAGAGGCTGGACACTGACAGGTGCCAGACCAAGAGTGCCCGGGGACATCTCGCAATCCCCTGCTGAACCCTCCTGTGGCTACCCAGTGTACCTAGAGAAAATTCCCTCTCCCTCCATGGCCTACGAGGCTCTTGGTGACCCAGTCTTTACCTCCATCTCCAAGCTCACTTTACATCATATCATGCACCATTTCTCTCTCCATGGCCACGCCACTCTGGCCTCTCTGCTGTTCCTTGCACACGACAAGCTGTACCCTATCCCATGGCATTTGTACCTGCTGTTTTCCCTTCCTGGAATGTTCTTCCCTCTGCTCTTCACAAGGCTAGAGTTGCTGTTGTCTTTGGTCTTAACCTAAAAAGTCACCTTCTCGTCCCCAGAGAGGCCACCCCTGGCTACCTAAGTTCAAGTTGCCTCCCCACCCCTGCCCAGTCGCTATAGATTCCATCACCCTCCTGATTTCCTTCATTCCATTTAGTATTCCTGAAATAATCTTGCTTTTTTTTTTAAAACATATCTGTCTTGATCACTGCTATATTTCAATTTCTAGTCCATAGTAGCTGCTCAATAAATATTTGCATGCCAGGATAATTAATTAAAAAAATTAACTTATGTTTCTTCTCTTTATATTTCTCTCTCCCATGTTCCATGAAAGTAGCCAAGCTACTTTCTCTTGGAAAAATCTTGTTTTTCAAGGTCCAAAATTATGTTCCTAGCAAGATGTTTTCCTTCCTTTTTTTTTTTTCCTAAAGCCTAAGTTCATTCAAAATATTAGCTAAGTGCCCTTAAAGATAGCAAAGGGATATGAGCAAAGATTAAGTGACAACAGCAAAAAGGGAAGGGCTGTGGCAGAGATAACTGGCCAAACACTGACGATTCATAGCTCCCCTCCGTAGTGTAGAGCCGTTGCCTGGAAGTGGCGGCTCAGCCAGAGACCACATTTCCCAGGCCCCCTTGTACCTAGGGAGGCCATGGGACTGGTTCTCACCAATGGAAAGTGAGAGGAAGTGATGTGTGTCCCTGCCTGGCCAAAGGCTTCATCGTCCATATTCTTCTTTCCTCCTTTAACATGGTGGGAACAAAGGACTTAGAGCCCGGGGAAGATGATGCATGCACAAAACAGTCTGGGTCTCTGAATCAGTGCCTGGAAGAAAGCTGTTCAACCAGAATATCTGCATGCAGCATTGCATGAAGAAAAAATAAACATTTATTATGTTAAGCACTGAGGTTCATGGGTTGTTTCTTTCAACAGTTGTCCACTATGGTTAGTAACCAGCTAGATAGGTCTGAGAGACACAAGGGTAGAATGTGATCTCTACTTGGGGAAAGTGCACGTGTGGGACAGCTAGAAAGTCAGCTAGGTCCCAGACCCTAATTTCACCCATGTTTCAAGTACTTCAATAATTCTGGTGCAACCCTGATAAGGAAAGGGGCCTCAGGATGGCTAAGATTACATTTTCAGCAGCATGGAAGATAAGAGCTTCAAGTCAAATCTAATTAAAAATAAATATGTAATTTTTTTACATATTTGAATTTTTGGGCTAAAATTTATATCTGTTACATTAGTTGAATAAATAAATGAGTAGAGATTAACAATGCCACAATCCTAAAGACCTGAAGGCAAAAACAAACGAAACACTCAAAAAAAAAAAAAAGAAGTATAAAACCAATGGAATTCACCATCCACACAATGCACAGCAGGGAGGATTTGCTGATTAAAGTATATTGATGACTTTTAAATATCTTTGCTATATTCCTGACACACATTATCCAATTTTTTAACAAATATTTATTGAGTATCTACTATGTGTGTCAAGTGCATGCTTGAAACATATCAGTGTGCAAAGCTGACAAAAATATCTCCCTTCATAAAGCTTATACACATATAACGGTAATATATAACATATGTTTTTAGAATAAACTGAGTTGAATTTCTTAATCTACAGAACTGATAAGATGATAAGACTTGGGCAAATCAGTAGTGACTTGCTAATATTACATAAAAATAACCCATATCATCTTCTAATTATTAAGTAAAAGCTCTAATTGCCAAGTAAAATGTTCTATTTTTGAATAAACGTGCAATCAAAAGCCAAACAGGACCCTTAGAAGTAAAAATTTTTTAAAAACTTGACATGGAGAATTTAAATTATTGCTGTTAGATAGTTAAAATAAAAATAAAACATAAATTTCCTTGAAAACACATTTTGAAAAAATTTTCATGGGAAAAGGAAACCAACTGAAAAACCTGTGTTACAAAAAAATCAGGTAAGAAATGCAGTTCTGAGACAATCTGGGAGTTCAGTTTCAGTTAAGGAAGTTCAATACTACAACCGCTGAAAAAGTCTTCTGGAAAATAAATCAGCCTTTCCAGGAAGCCCTAGATCCTGGGTCATCTCCACAGGAGACCATTCCCAAGAGGAAAAGGGAAACTTAAGTCAGATCAGAAGCTCTCTGAAGTCAGAGCACAACAGCCCCCAAATTAAGAATGTGTCTCACTAAAGACAGAAGTATAACACTTTGCTCCAGGTGTGAAATAAACAACTTCTGTTGTCCTATCTACTCTCACTTTATGTCTACTCCCACCAGAAACCCCTTTTTCTCCCTTCTCTCTTTTCTTCCCAGGCAGTATCATTCAATTAGATGGTTACAATCATAATCTATCATATATGTTAAAGACCCCAATTCACAATCCAGCCAGACCCCAATCCTGAGCATCAAACCCATATTTCCAGATGTCTACTTGACATTTCCACTTGAATGTCTCACAGGAACACATATTCGTCATGTCCAAAACTGAAGTCATTGTCTTCCGGGCACCAAGCCTTCAGTGTTTCCTGTCTTTGCTAATGGCCCTACTGTCCACCCAGACACCTGAAGGCAACCTTGACACTTCCCTCCATTCATTCCCCACTTGCATACAATCAATCCCCAATACAAACAATTCTTAAATTCCTCTAACATGCACCTCCCATCATTTCCAAGGCCAAAACCTATCCTATAGAGGCCAAAACTGCTCCACCCTAACCCCACCTCAGGTTCCCAGTGCTCCAAGGACAAAGTCCAAAATCATTTACACGGCCCCACCTTTCTCTAGCTTCATCATGTTCTGCCCAGCCTTCTTCCAGTTCCTGGACGGCGACCACTTCCTTTTCCTCTCAGCTTCACATATGCAGCGTCTGCTGTGCTGATTGCCCTCCCCCACCATCCTCCCAGCTGGCACCTCCTCTTCATTCTTCAGGTCTCAGCTCCCCTGCTAACACGCATCGGATGAGGTCCCTGTACTACACTTCCATTGCACACTGTGCTTTTCCTTCCTGGCACTCATTATAATAACTATAATTAAATAATTAGCTGTATACAGTTGACCATTGAACAACATGGGTTTGAACTGCCAAGTCTACTCATATGTGAATTTTTTCCAGCTCAACGATTGAAAATACATCATTCATGGGATGCCAGACTTTTTGTATATGTGGGTTCTGCAGGGTCAACTGTGGGACCTGAGCATGAGCAATTTGAGGATACATGGGAATCCTGGAACCAAGGGACTATTGTAATTAGTTGCTTATTGTCTGTTTTCCCTACTAGATATGTTTCAAAAAGGAAGAGACTGTATCTGTCTTGATCCCTGTTCAGCCTATAGTAGAAGCTTGATAGGTAACTGCAGAATGAAAGGATATATTAATACAACCCCATTATCACACACACACACTCTGTAGGATCCTCTCCTCTCTGACTCTCAGGTCTTAGCTTAGCTGACTCCTAGGATGGCAGTTCCCCTCAGCGCTCCATAAGTAATAAACTTAAACAGACCCTTCATGAATCTTTGCCAGATTAACCCAGATTCACTCACCACACCCACATAATCCCAGGTCATGTGTTTATCCCCTCATTTGGATGTCCATCTCCTAAAAGGTAATTTATGTATGTAATCCATGTACATGAAGTTACTGTTAGGATAAGAGGAACCTCCTAACGGTATCTGATAACTATATGGTATTATATACATTTTAATACATTCCCTACATCCTTTAGCTTCTTATCCATAAAGCACACTTAGCAAGGTGCTTTGGTGGATTATTAAAGATTATAAATGCTATGGAAAATCTAGTAATTCATCCATCACATCCATTCTCTGAGTTCCCAACAAAGTCTTATGAATGATGTGGAAGCCAGCAAGTGATCAGACCATGCTACATCCCATTTTCCTGGTTCCCCAGAAGGAACCCAAAAAAAAGACGGATTCTATGTCCCAGACTCAGGTCCTAACCAATAAGAATCTACACTGTGGTCTTAAATTGTTGACTAAGTAGTCTCCACCCACTTGAGATGATAACCTCAGTTCAACAAAGGTAGAAAATCTCATTTTTCATACTGGACAACTGAGTTTCCAACCACAGGAAGGTTTAGAGAATGAAATATCAAGACGATGAAGGCCGGGCGCGGTGGCTCACGCCTGTAATCCTAGCACTCTGGGAGGCCGAGGTGGGCGGATCGTTTGAGCTCAGGAGTTCGAGACCAGCCTGAGCAAGAGCGAGACCCCACCTCTACTAAAAATAGAAAGAAATTATATGGACAGCTAAAAATATATATAGAAAAAATTAGCCGGGCATGGTGGCGCCTGCCTGTAGTCCCAGCTACTCGGGAGGCTGAGACAGGAGGATCGCTTGAGCTCAGGAGTTTGAGGTTGCTGTGAGCTAGGCTGACGCCACGGCACTCACTCTAGCCTGGGCAACAGAGTGAGACTCTGTCTCAAAAAAAAAAAAAAAAAAAAAAAGACGATGAAATAACTCAAGCTTATACTTTTGTGTTAAATTTAAGAATAAGTTTTATAATATTCAGAACACTTTGCAAGTATTTGATATTTAGCTGTTGATAAAGTTTAAGAGCATCCGACGTTTAAAAATCTGACAGATTTTCTTTGTAATTTCAATTTAAAATGTATGATGCCTTTAGACTTGAGTCTGAATATGAATATGCATCATTTAATTTAGCATTTATTCATTTATTTAACAAACAATTAGTAAGAACATTCTTTGTACCTAGAACTGGAAGAAAGAAAAAGAGTTAGTATTGTATTTTAGGGCTAAATCAGCACTGTTTTAAAGAAGTTTGTGTACTGGTGTCATGGGTTGAATTGTGTCCCCTTACCCCTTTCTCCAACTGTCCCTCCATAAGTACCCCCTTACCCTACCATCAGCCCTGGGGAAGATGGCTACTTTTTGCTGTTACTACCCCTGGGTGACTTTAACATTTCCTTTTTGCTCTTTCAGATTTCCAACACCTATGGAACCAATTCCCCATATGAAATCTCCACTATTAGAAATACCTACTGTGGTTTTGGGTGTTCTCCCTGAAAATACAGATCTACAAAAATTTTAAAATATAAGCAAGTCGAGATTTACAATAAACTACAACATGGTCTGGGCAATGATTTCTTGGAGATGACCCCAAAAGCACAGGCAATAAAAGCAAAAATAGATAAGTGGGATTGCATCAAATTAACAAGCTTCTGCACAGCAAAGGAAAAAGAGTGAAGAGACAACCTACAGAATGGAAGAAAATATTTATAAACCATACAGCTGATAAGCAGTTAATATCCAAAATACATAAGGAACTAAAACTTAAACAACTCAATAGCAAAGAAACCACAAATAACCCAATTTAAAAATGAACAAAGGACCTGAATAGACATTTCTCCAAAGAAGCATACAAATAGCCAGATATACAAAAAAAATGCTGAACATTACTAACATTAGGGAAATGCAAATTAAAACCACAGGGAGCTATCATCTCACGCCTGTCAGAATGGCTATAATCAAAAAGAGAAAAGATAAGTGTTGGCAAGGAAGCGAAGAAAAGGAAACCCTTGTACACTGTTGGTGGGAGTGTAAATTAATACAGTCATCATAGAAAACAGTATGGAAGTTCCTCAAAAAACTAAACAATAGAATTACCATATGATCCAACAATCCCACTTACGGGTACATATCCACAGGAATTGGAATCAGTATGTTGAAGAGATACCTGCACTCGCATATTTACTGCAGCACTATTCACAATAGCCAAGATATGAAATCAACCTAAGTGTTCATCAAAGATAAATGAATTTTTTAAATGTGGTACATACACACAATGGAATTCTACTCAGCCTTTAAAGAGAAGGAAATTCCATCAGTTGCAACAACATAAATGAACTTGGAAGACATTATGTTAAGTGAAATAAGCCAGGCACAGAAGGACTACTGCACGATCTCACTTATTGTGTGGAATCTAAAAACATTAAACTCATGGAAGTAGAGAGTAGAATGGTGGTTAGCAGAGGTTAGGGGAGGGGAAAAGGGAATAGGGTAATGGGAATATGTTTTCTCAGATGGTGCAAAGTTTCAGTTAGACACTAGGAATAAGTGTTAGAGATCTATTGCACGGCATGGTGATTATAGTTGCTAACAATGTACCATGTATTGCTAAAAGAGATTTTAAATGTTCTCACCACAAAAAAAATGATAAATATTTGAGATGATGGATATGTTAGTTTGATTTAATCATTCAACAATATAAACATAATATCAAAATATCACATTGTACCCCATATATACAATTATTACTTGTCATTTAAAAATAAAATAAAATAGCCAGGTGTGGTGGTACACACCTGTAGTCCCAGCTACTCAGGAGGATCACTTAAGCCCAGGAGTTCAAGGTTGCAGTGAGCTGTGATCACACCACTGCACTGGCTGACAGAGTGAGACTTTGTCTCTAAAAAAATAAATAAGTAAATAAATAAAAATAAATAAATTTTTTAGAAGATTCACAATAAATAGTGTTGACAATGGTGCAGGTAAACAAATATTCTCAATTTGATGTTAATGAGAATATAAATTAATTCAGATTTTCCACAGGGAAGTTTGGAGATATGAATTAAAAAAATACATCATTTGAGTCCTAAAATTCTACTCTTAGGAATTATCTAAAGAAACTAATCAGATACATGCTCAAGATTTATGTACAAGGATTTCCACTGCAATGTTGTTTATAATAGTAGGAAAAAACCTAAAACAAAAATATCCATCAACAAAGAACTGGTTAAATTATTTTATGCACACACACATACATACATGCAAGAATCCTAAATAGCTATTAAATTAAAATAATGTAACTATATTTCTTGACATGGAACCATACCTATATCATTATTAAATGACAAAAAGCAGGTTTCCAAACAGGATGTATAATATTAAAAAAGTTTGGAAAATAATTGTATTTCATAACAATTGTAATTATTTTATAAAAATGATTACAAACAGTAATTATTTCCGTACAGTAGGAATTCTGGTGATGGGGCAAAGTGCCAGTTGCTTAGAGCAAACAGAAGCATTCTATTAATAATGGTCCCAAAAATACTTATAGAACATTTTTAATGTCAGTATGTAAATGTTTGAGAACTGTATACATAAAATATTTGAAAAATTCAAGTATTTGAAGAAAGTAATCACTCTGCATGTCTATTATTTCATCCAAATTTATGAGAGTATTCATTCTTTGGTTTTTCTCTTTTCTACTATTTCCCTGTCACTTTCATTTTTTTGTCAAGGTGATCCATATTTATCCAACAGCAAAAACATAATTAGCTCATTCATATACTAGCTCTTTGTAAATGTGTGAGCCTGATTGGATAGAAAAAGGTCAACCAAAGGGGAGGAAAAACCACAGTCACAGAGCCGCAGAGTCAAACTGCTTTAAATACTTTACTCGCTCTACTGTTTAAACATCTAACAGCATATTTGCAGCTTGCAAAAAAAAAAATGGAATTATATCCTTAGAAACAAACTCATCATGCATCGTCCAGCCACATGGACAATGGAACCTATAAAAGAGAAATGACTACTGCAACCACGTGCAAAAACAGATATCAGTGTCCAATCAATTCTTGTCCTCCTGCCCTGGGAGTCACCTGTAGCTCACAGGCTGCCACTTGACAGTCCCAAGAATCTTCAGAACTGGCAAGAGTAGCTACTTACTGGGAAAAGTCCACCACCCACTCACATAAGCCCTCATTCTCACCTCTTAATACTATTTCACTCACAAATTCCTAGTGCATAATTGAAATCTGAAAATAACATTGCTTGTTGGAATTTAAAGACTCAAAGCTGAAAATTTCCCAGGCTTCACTCCAGCAATATTGAAAATGCAGATTTTTTTTTTTTTTTTTTTCTACACCAACAGAAGCTTGGGGAATTGGGACTGAAGGCAATGAGGTCCAGGGATCCATCTGCTCCATGCTATCTGGGGAGAAGCAGTCACTGCTATTTTAGAATTCTCAAAATGCTTAGTAAGAGTCTTATAAAAGAACATGATGAACACTAACATAACATCAGTGTAGGATCTAGGAACTGGGAACTACAAGCCAGGCAGAATGACCTGGGACAGTCTTGGATGTACCTGCAGCAACTGGTGCAAATCAAAATGTACCAACTCACAAAAATGGTTTTTAACCAGTACCCTGTTTCCTGGTGGTGGTTCACTGGTCACACAGAATAGTAAACTACATCTTTAATTTTATTATTTCCCCCATCATCATTCACATAACCAACCAAATTTCTCTTAATATTTCCATGTTCACAGTATCATGCTAGCTAGGGCTTTGGCTCAAAGGATCTTGCCTCAGGCAGCTTACAGTCTGAAGGGGAGTAAAAAAATGTACAGAAAAAATTGTGCAATAAGGTGAAAGAAAGAAATGCATAAATATTGGAAAGGAGGAAAACTTCTTTACTAAGTGACAAAATTATATATCTAGCAAATCCAAAGGAATCTATCTACAAACAACCACAAGAGCTAATGTGTGTATTGAACAGGGAAACAGAATAGAATTAGTATACCAAAACAAGTTAAGTTTCTATATACCAGGAACCAGCAATCAGAAGATGAAATTTAAGAACAATGTCATTTATAATGGCATAAAAAATCAAATACATAGGAATACATTTAACAAAAGATGTGCAAGACCCCTACACTGAAAACATTGCTGATATAATGAAAGAAGACCTAAATAAATGGGGATGTATATAATGTACATGGATTGTTAAGATACCAATTCTCCCAAATTGACCTATAGATTGAACAAAGTGCCAGTCAAAATCCCAGCAGGCTTGGTAAAAATTGAAAAGCTTATTCTGAAAGTTATATGGAAATTCAAAGGATCTAACAGCCAAGACAACTTTTAAAAAGAGAAATGAAATTGGAAGCCTTAAACTTCCAGATCTCAAGACTTACCATAAAACTATAGTAATTAAGACAACGTACAATACACGTGAACAGGCACATTATAAGAACAGATATCCAAACAGACACTAGGCATATGAAAAGGTGCTCAATATCATTATGTACCCTGGAATTAAAACCACATGCCTCATTAAAATCACAATGAGATACCCTACACATACAAAAGAATACAAAAGGTACATACCATCAACTCATGTTTTGGTGAAAGTATAAAATGGAATAATACCTTTGGAAAATTGTTTCATGGTTTCTATTATGTTAAACATATGCTTACCCCATAAGCCAGCAATCTAGGTATATGTCTAAGAGAAAAAAAGATTTCTTCAAGAATGTTTATAGCATCCTTATTAATTATTATGAAAAACTGGAAACAACCCAAGTATCCATCAACAGTAGAATGTACAAATTGTTTTATACTTATACAATGGAATTCTACACAGCAATAAAAAACAAGCTATTGATAGACACAAAAACATATATGAAACTCAAAGCATTATGTTGAGGTGAAGTAGCCAGACACAAAATAGTATATATTGTATGATGTCATTTATTTGAAGTTCAAGGACATGAAAATAGTATCAATGGTGATAGAAATCAGAACAGTCATTACCTTTAGTAGCTGGCAGTAGTTATTAACTGGGAAAGAGCATGAGGGAACTTTCTAGGGTGATGGAAATGTTCTGTTACTTGATCTGAATGGTTGTAGCACAGGAATATACATATATAAAAATTCATCAAGTTGTACAATTAAGGTTTTTGCATTTTACTATATGTAAATGATATCTCAATATAAAAGAAAGTACCGAAATAATCAGATGGTAGGAGGAGAAGAGTCACAGGAAAGATGTGCATGTAAAGGGCTATTGGAATGGTGAAATTTCTATCTGAGGTGGCTGGGAAGGATAAAGAGGGAGGGAGTGGCACTCAGCAAAAGTGTGACATTTAAAATGACCCTTGAAAGACGGAAAAGGTTTGGCTCTAGAGAGAGAAGGAAATTAAATCAGGTTGTCAAGAGAAATATATCAGGTTTAACCACATGAAATTTCTGATAACCATTTTCAACTTTCTAAAAATGACAGTTTCATATGGCTCAGTCTAATGAATACAGAAAATATTGGGGCCAAGGGCAGCTCTTTGGGGCACTCTTCTGCTTAAGGAAAAGAAAAGCCAGAGAAAGAGCACATTGCAGAAAGCAAAATAATATAATAATAATAAAAACATACTTTTAATAGGTTCTATGCATTTGGGGAAATATATTGTCTTTATTTAAAACTACCTAATTAAAAATTCTTGCCCAGGGACATGAACTGACAAATTACAGAAGATATTCAAAGCCAAAATACATGCAAGAAATGTTCGGCATCACAATCATCAGAAAAATAAGCATTAAAATCATGGGATTCCATTCCAAAGACTTTTTAAAATAATAGTACATGATTATGGCAAGGGTTAGGAAAACACTCTCACACATTTCTTTCGTAAGTGTAAATTCATACAGATTTTCGGAGAGCAACTTATCTGGATGTATAAAATTCTTAACATTTTTTATATCTTGTGACTCAGTAATCTCACTTCTAGGAATTTATCCTAGGAATTTATTATGTGCATAATAAAAAGTACAAATAGAGATGTATGTAGAAAGATGTTTGCCACAACCTTATTTATAATTTAAAAGATAAAATAACTCAAATGTCCAATAGGAAGTTTTAAAATATTATACAGTTATTTTAAAAATCACCTTTTTATAAGAATACTTAATGATATAGGAGAGAGTTCACCATATATCCTCTTTTTGGTGATGTGGAGATATAAAGATTATCTGAAAGAAATTATACCAATTACAGGAAAAACATTTTTGGGTTTTTTTTTTTTTTTTTTTTTTTCAACAGCATGAATTATCTAAACAATTTTAAAACAAAACAAAATATGTATTTTTTTTTTTTTAAAAAGCTATTTCTCTCAAATTGCCAGGCAGCATACAAAACAGTTCAACTGGTGCCGTATGTGCGGCATGCACATCTCTTGAAAGGAGTGAACAAAGATCGGTTTACCCTAAAGCTACCGAAGCTTCAGCTTCAGGACTCTTTCTTGGGGCACACAGCCCTTATAAAGCCCTAGGGTTCTAACAGTGTACCTATGTGGTAATTTTTTTAAAAAAATTTGCATAAATAAGATATTTTAACAGCAATTGGTTGAAGCTGCTGTCTCTTTGCACCACAAATTCTCCTCCATCATACTTTGTCTCACAAGAGGTGGCATCAGAGTTGCCCTGGATATTTCTGGGATACAAAGCAGTTGAGTTGGAATACCTTGAGTTTGAGGTTTCACAGGACATATTAATGATCACATTTGTGATCATTTCTAAGTGTAGTTTTGCTGGCTGCCCCAGGGTAGATAGGATTTTCCAGAATATTCCTAGCGCCCACTGTGCTAACTTCACCCTGTGTCATTTACTGAAGGTGCAAGGCCAGAGGACATGAGCAAGTGCTCAGGCGCCCAGCACTATCAGTCTGTGGGTAGCGAAGGAGAAGCGAGGTTTGAAATGTACACAGCCAGAGAGTCTATGGAAAAAAGTCTCCCAGTCATCAGATGTGAAACAGAAGGTTCAGTTCTCATCAGCATCTGTTCTCATTTTTTTTTTTAGGACTCTATGGGACTATAGCAGTACCAAGGCAGAAGGTTAAGCTATTAGGTAGAATTTTGGTAGAGGAAATGGCACTGGAAGTACAGTCTGGTCTCTGTGGGTTGCTTCTCTAATTTGGTCCACCTATCTGGGCAAATTCCTGTTCTAATCTGTCAATTTCTCCCCATCTTTAACTTTTACCTCAGAAGTTCCTGACCTTGGTGTGACAACTGATTCTGAACCCCTAGGAGTCTGACCTGACATCCTGTGTGTCATATTCACTTCCTTTGAGATCTTAATTCTTGTGCCCCAAACCCAGACTGATGACCTGTATACTTTTTCACTGGTGTGAGACTCAGGTTCATGGCCATGAACCCTGACTGCACTTTATCAGGAGCTCTCACTTCTGTTCCACAGGAAATCCCCAACCCCTTCCTATGGGCATATTTACTTCCACAAAATATTTATTACCAATGTGCATATAGGCTTACACCTACTTCTTTCTATGAAGGACTTGACGAAGCTCATAAAAATAAATGCAACAAACTAGAACAATGATTTTTCTAAAATCAATTATGGGCATATCAGTTATGATTACATTCAGCTGTGATTTTTTAATCAGTTACGGGTATATCAACCATGATTACATTCAGCTGTGAACCTTACCTTACTACTCCACTATTCCTTGTGGATGGCTTTCTTCCATACGGTAAGAAGATGGCTGTTACACCTCTATGCATCACAGCTGTGTTCCAGGCAAAAGGCGGGAGGAAGGGGCAGAGAAAGCACCATAGACTTCTGCTTGCTTTTTATTGATCAGAACTTTGCCCCAGGGCAACCTTTAGCTGTAATATGGGCTGAGAAATTACATATTTAACTGGGCCAATTGCTGCTCTGAACAAAATCAGGTTTCTGTTAGTAAAAAACAACAGGATATATAAAAAGTAGGTAAATAACAGCAAGAGCCACACCAAGAAAAATATAAACCATGCAGATGTCACCAAAAGGAAGGTTTTCCCTATGTGTCTATGAATATTTACATACTATAGGATTATGTAAGTCTGATAAAATTAAAAGTATAATAGCTTGGATAATTATTTATTGAACGTTATAGGGTTTCCTTTTTCTCCTTAGTATTTCTCCCTTCTGAAAATTTTCCCTCTCACTTAAATCAATAGAGTCTTAATAATAAAATTAAGGGGAGTTTAGCGATATGAATCAAGACTCATAAAAATGTTCTAACATTTTGACCTGTAATTAGGGTTGCCAGATTTTGCAAATAAAATACTGGATGCCCAGTTAAATTTGAATTTCAGACAAAAAGGAAATTTTTTTTAGTACAAATATGCCTGAATATCATATGGGACATACTTATACTAAAAAAGCATTCATGATTTATCTGAAATTCAAATTTAACTGGTGTCCTGTGTTTTATCTGGCAACCCTACCTGTATTCCCACCCTTGGGACTTTCTCCTAAGGAAATAATACAAAAGGAAGGAAAAAGCCCTGTGGTGATAGAGTATCAAAAACTGGAAACAAAGTAAATGTCCCAAAAGAAGAGAATAGTAAGTAAACTACGGTCACTGTAATCTACAAAATAGTATACAGAAAAATAAAATTATTATAAAAATTATAAAGGAATATGCAAGTTTGTGCATGCTGTAATTAAAATTCTAAAAATACACATAAATAGTATAAAAACCAAAAAAGAATAAGGAAAAAAAGATGTGTTTATTAGGAGAGATTTAAGAGGTTTTCCCTTTCTTTTCTCAACTTTTGAAAAGTCTTTAAAATCTTTGTAAAATAGTCTTCCAAGAGATCACAGGTGAATTATTGTTAGTAACCAAGTCAAGCTAATGAGTGACCACAGAGGTTTGCAGATGGGGAAAATCAGCCTCACTTCCCCCAGGAAAGTGCTGAACCACCTGCTTTTACTGGTTATAACAGAATGCCTCCCGAAAAATGAAACCAAGGGGATAGCAGTATAGAAATGGAATAGAATTTTAGCAGCCACATAGCATTTGCGACATTTCAAGGGCATTAAACTCAATAATCAGAGTGAGAAAGGTCAACTCTATTATCCACAGTTTATATGTGAGAAATAGAGGCTCAAAATGACTCTCCAGAGAGAATGCATCCTCTCACAGCAAGGAGAATCTAAGGAACTAATGCAAAATACCTGTGTTCATCCAAGAGGCTTCTGGATGGAATACATCCTCTCTGATTGCATCTCTAAGTATGTACCCCAAATGCTGGTGAACATTATCTAAATAATTACCTAAATAATGGCAGGTAACTATAATTACTTGAAATGAATGGCATGCCTTCCTTTTCAAACAACTTGTACTTAAAGTTGTTTTTCTAATGGACTTGTACAATTGCCTACACTTTTCACCCTGCTGTCCCTGGGACCCACCCACGATTCACATCTGCACAATGACTTGCTGGCAAGGGTTGAGAATTCCACCTGAGCCCAGGGAATGCAGTGAAGCAATGCTATACCCTCTTCCCCAAACACACCCCTTCCCCTACAGGGCCATCCTGAAATTATGTAGTCTCTCTTAATCAACATCTACTCACTTAATTCCCCAAATTAAGTAATGTTCTCTATTCCTTCCCCGTCTCTCCTTTAAAGAGAATTGTTCATCTGAAACTCTCCAGGCGCCTTAGCACTATTTGGGTGAAAAGTTCACCCAAACATTAATTTCTCTCCCACCCATGTCCTTCCCATTCCTTTCCCAGTCTTCCTCCGTGTCAGTAAATAGCAACTCCATGCAGCCAGTTCCTCTGGCAAAATTAGTCATTAATTTTGATTTACTGCTTCCTCAACACCCCACATCCAACTCACCTACAAATCCTACAATACCCTTAAATGGCCACTCATCACCAATTCCACTGCCACCACCCTAATCCAAGCCACCATTATCTCAAAGGGATTATTGCAATAGTCTTCTACCTGCTCTCCTTGTTTCCACTCTTGCCCCTCTACATTCTGTTTTTCAGAGCAACCTTTTAACAATGGGAATCAGAATCAACTGTAACTCCCCAATTCAAGACGCTTCCAATCAATGACTATGCATTTCACCTAGAAATAAAGTCCAAACTCCAGACCACACACAAGTCCCTTTGTGAGTTGTCCCTACTTCTTACCTCTCATTCATTATGCTCCATGTGGCTTCTTGCTGACCCGTGGAAGCACCACCTTCATTCCTGACTCAGGTCCTGTACTCGCTCTGACACCTTTGCCTGCAGTTGTCTCTCCCAATCGTGGCATTGGTGGCTCTGCTCATCATTCAAGTTTATTCAAATCCTTTGACCACTTTCTTTAAAGTGGCACAATATCGCCCATCTCTATCACTCTCTATCCCATTACCTTATTTTATTTTTTATTCATTCATTAATATCTGAAAGTGAATTGTTCATTGATTTGTTTGCTTGTTTATCTGATTATTGTCTGAACTTCCCACTAGAGGGCAAGACTTAAAACAATGTGTGGGGCCCAGTAGGCACTCATCAATGCTTGGCAAATGAAAGAATATGAGTCCTAGCATCTACAGGCAGTCGACAGTGAGTTCTAGACCGCAGAGGTCAGAAACATGCAAGGCTGGGAGCCATACTGAATCTAGCAGAGGGAGCTGGCTGAGAAGAGAAGACAGAGAGAAGCAAAGATGAAAGCAGCCACATCACTCCTGCTGACAGAGACCACTGCTTCGTTCCCAGTGATTTCCTGCTGCAGTTCCCAGGTAGCCTGGCTGCATTTCAGTACCTATGTTTGGGAGTTTGATGTATCCTTTCAATGAAGCCCTAGCTTCAGAGAGCTTGAGTTTTGTGCACACAAACAGCACTGAGTGCCAACTTAGATCAGACACTGCAAAGCTACCAGCTGCCCTCGTTATTTGTTCCTTTTCTAACCCCAAAATAGCAAAGGCATCCTGGGGAAGTGAGCTGGGACAAAAGGGGACACTCTGCACAACCATAGTATTTTCCCTATTTTGTAGGTAAAGAAACTGAGACACACAGGTGTATGTGCTTCTCACGACACTGAGCTAGTTCCTGGCAAAGTCAGAATTTAGAATAGGAAGAATTAACCCTTCTTCTCATGAAACATGATCTCGATACCCAGTGCATGCAACACACTCTTTTGGAAGACAATCACTCTCCAAAAAAGGGGGAATACAAACAACTCTGTCACCCAAAACCCAGTTTTTATTAAATAAGGCTTTAAAGTTACAGTGTGCAAAAGAGGTTAGGGCATCACAGCAAGGAGCCCTATCTATAGCAACGACTGCTGCTGTTTTACCAATCCTTTTCTCACATGCCTTCTAGGACTAATCGCTTGACAGCTTTAAATGAGTAGGCACTGCAATGCACAATTAATAAACTGAATTACTTTCCCTTTGCATATCTGAACATATAAAGCAATCTGTCAACGTTTAAGGAAATCTCATGTCACGAGGTGTTAAATCATATTTAAGGAAGTGAGAAATTAAGACACAAGGATAATGGCAAATTTGCCCAAATATTATAAAGCACAATCAGCAAAGTGCCACAGCAATGAGGCAGAACTACCAACTCTTCTGCCTCCAATTATTCATACCTTGTCAAGTAATAGGGAAGGCCTGATTGCAAACACATACCCATTTCACTGCACTTCTCCAGCCTTCTTAACAAAAATAGATCCCCACTGCCACCCACCTTCTAAAAAAAAAAAAAAAAAGCTTCCCAGGAAACATAATTCATCTCTCTTCCAGTGATTTCCCATGAAAGGTAATGGCTTAGTGTGCCATCGGCAGCCAGCAGTGTTTGCTATTTTGACTTCTCCCTAAAGAGTTCCATTATTCTGTACAATCCCAAGCAAATACCTTTATTTCAACCACCCTCGACCAACCTTGATAGCCTAATGCTAGGTTCATCTTGACAGCTTCCTGGAAGCATTCATTTCAAGACTGGCCTGCAGAATTATCCAAAAACAATGTACCACGGCACCCCACATTTTTTCGATAGCACAAATGTAGGGGGAGGAGAGCTAAATATCTCACTGCAGATTTTAAGAGTTGACTCCTGAGCAGACTATTGTTCTGTTCCCATTGGGGCTGGTCATGGAACTTCAGGGGACCTCAACGTAACTGGATTAAAGTACGCTTGTCTTGTCGGGCTGGGTAGGGAGAGGGAATTAAAGGGTGTTCACACCCATCAAAGAGAAAGCCCTAAGCGTTTCATTTTACTCAGAAGGAAGGTTCTCAAACCACAGCATGGGCTCTGGGGAACCTCCAGGAGCACTAAGTTCTGTGAACATTCCACACAGTGGGCATGAAGGGCTTGGGGCTCCCACAAAAGCTGTGATTGCAAGCGGACAGCAGGAGACTGCTGTGTGTCACACCTATCAATGGTTCTTGAATTATACAAGGCCAGTGGGCTACGAGGGGCCCCAGCTGGTCTAGGTCTCCAGCCCACTCATTAAACATTAAGGCAAAGCTTCTCAGAATGTGCAAAGACCTGAGGGTTTGAGACAAGGGACAAGTTTTGGTGCTAAAAAGGTTTAGAGAAAATATTTTTTGTTTGTTTGTTTTTCCCCCCTAAAGTGGTGCTCAGACCACCTGCATCATAATCAATCACCTGCAGCATTTGTTAAGTATTCAGATTCGTGAACACCTCCCTGAGAGGTGCTGCCCTGGTATTTCATACAAGTGCCCCAAGTCGGAGAACTCCTCCCTTAAGAATAGAAGCAATAAAAAGGCTCTTTTATGACTCCTTCTCTTGGTGGCTCTTCTGAAATTGAACAAAATATTCATGCTTGTAATAATGTTAGAAAATGTACTGTCTACCACAATGTAAGTCAGTCACACAAATACAATATGTCCAGCTTACAAATGAGTCTGCTTAGAATTCACTTGCATTAGCACATTATTTTTGAGATTAAACCTTTTTAATGAGTCATTTGTTTTTCACTGTCTCAAAGCCCCTTTCATACAGAAAATTGCTCCCTAATGTTGTTTGTATCACATTCACAGGAACAAGATTATGCTGCGGTATAAACAGGCCCTAGGCTTAAAACTAGTGTAGCCCGTTTATGCCTATTATTGATTTAACTTCAAGGAGCTTTCAGATACTGGAAAGGTAAAAAAGTCTCCTTTCCCAAGTCTGCACTCCTTTTCAGGGCTGCCATTGGTTCAGTCCATCAGCCAGCTAAAGTTTGGCATGGTATCTTAAGCCAGGCATCATGCTGATGTCTAAAGATGATTTCCTTTTCGTCATAAGAAGAAAAACAGAACATCACTTGATAAACATAAAAATTAAAGATCTCAGCTGGCAGCCCTTTGCCAAGCACTGCAGAAGCACTGGACTGGTACTTTCACCAACAGAAGCTAACGGGCCCCTTCAGCCGCTGGACCAGCCCTAGAGGCAACCATTTGGTCTACTGGTTCGAATGTGAGCTATTAGTGTCTGGTGGTCCCAGCACAGCGATCCTAACCTATAGCTTTGCCTTATGTTAACAATCACAATGAAAGGAACAGAGTTGAGTGTTGTACTCAAATTGCCCTTCTACATCTGGCTTCATAACTCACACCCCGACCCCCTCCACAAGGATACTCACCAATGCTGCCGTAGCCAAGGTAGCTACCTGTTTTCTACCTCTAAGAGTGCAAAAAGGAATTAAAAGGCATCAGTATGTGTCCTAAGAGATCTTCTCTTGGTGTTTATTATTGTCAAATAACAGCCCTTTTGATGAGCAGTTATTTGAGAAGTAAAGCTCCTTTTAGAGTTATGATTGATTTATGAGCTCTCTGTCCCTGCCTAAATTGATACAAATGGAAGAGCCTTCCCAAATTGCAGCTTCTCCCCAAATCTCTCTAACTAAAATAGATGTGGGGCATCCCCAGTGCCCCCTGCCCACAGCTCCCATTTCAAATCCCCACAAGGAAAACTTATCCCTATGCATTGTTTAATACTCAGAATTAATTACTCCCTCCATCACTGCTAGAATCATTATTTTTCTTTACATAAAAATAATACAGGAGGGAGTTTTCAAGACAACACACAGTTCAATAGAAGCCTATCCACTTCAGAAGACTCTTGCAGGCAGTAAGAGACTGAGCTCTCCCCCACAGCAGGGTGCAGTTGTAATGGGGCTACAAATTCAAGTGTGCACTAGGCCTGGAGCCTGCCTTTCAATCCCTGGCTGAGGCCGCTCCTACCGTGCCTCTGATTCAAATCATTCCCCAGTCCAAGGGTGAATAATGCAATAGAGAGCTCAGAACAAAAACAAGAGTTACTACTGAGATGTGAACATCTCTTCTACCTACTTCCAAAAAGACAAAAGAAAAGTCAATGTATTTTACTCCTTATATTTATTAACAGTGATTTTTCTTTCAGTGGCTAAGGAACAAGAAAATAACCGCAGGGGCAACACTCATAAAAGTGAAATATAACCTCAGTGTCTTCCCCACTGCTAAGTTCATAAAGCCTGACTCAACCCTAAAATAACAACTGGCTCCACAACTTTAACTCTGAAATTGTCTAATTAAATCTACAAACCCAAGCCAAGACGACACTTTTCTTCAACTGAAATAATTCATGAACAGCAGACCAGTACTTCAAACAGCTCAGCATGATTTTGGTTTATCTTTGGCAGCACACAGACCATGCTGGAACACCCTATACGCCTGCCCAAAACCAGTCAAAGCCTGATAGCTGCAGTCATGAATATAAAAGAAAGGTGAAAGGCCTCTGTGTATGCGGATAATGAACCTTTCCTGTGCAGATGCTTAGATTACAACTTGGTGATCCCGCACAAGGTTAAAGGACTCCGTTATTCTTCTGATCTTTATTTAACTTTTGTAAAATCAAACTAACACATGTGTATTGTTTTAAAAAGTCAAATAGCACTATAAGGCTGAAAAGGAAAAAGAGCAGCCCATTACCCCACTCCAGCCCCCCAGTCTCATTCCCTACAAGTAACCAGCTCAATCCTTTTCAGCCATTTCCTATGATCAAACCCTTCGTATTTTTATATTAACTCCTTCATTGATATTTCATGTTTACTTTTTCCATTTGGATATTATCTACCACTTCCTACTATCAAAGAGTATAATTCAGCTATACTATTACTCCCTCCCATTTCCCCACCCCCGTCACTACAAAATAGTGATATAGTAATATCACTATTTTGATTAAAGCAATATAGTATTTACATTGTTATGACTATGAACCCAGACGCTTGGCCAAATTCTGCCGGGGATGAATTGATGATGATGACCGGGGACATCATTTTCAGTATTTATAAAATGGAAATAGTAGTCATGCCTACTTCACAGGGTCCCTGTAAGGATTAAATGAGTAATTATGTACCAACATTCAATACAGTGCCGGGCACAAAGTGAGCACTCTCTAAATGCACAGTCAGAATAGATTTCCTTCCTTGTTCATCCTTTTTCCTTTGCCTCATTTTTCATTTACTTAATTTTCTACCTAACTTTCACTTATGTATCCTGAAAACTCCAACAAAGCTCTAAAATTCCTTTCATTGCAGATATTACATTACACAGCTTTTATTTGTTTGTTTTCCTTAAAGACATCCTTCTTGGAGTGTTTCCTCCTCCTGTGACAATCTGCCCAAATTCTATGGGCCTGATGGGCACTTTAGATTGGCTCTTCCCTTCTCTTTACTGTGTAGGTCCTTGACCTAATCCCATTTCTTCCTCCCTCTTGATTTATATTTCTTTTTGATGGAGAACATCAAAATAAGATACATAGAAAGGAAATTCCTTAAGTCATGTAACTTTGAAAATGCATTTATTCCATCTATACATTTGTCAGAATTTCAGCAGAATATATAGAATTCAGCAGAATTCCATAATTTTAAGTGAAAATAGTCTTCCCTCAAAATGTTGAGGGCAATGCTCGGTCATTTTCCAGCTTCCAGTGTTTCTGTTGAAAAGTCTAATGTTCCTCTGATAACCAATCTCTTATTCTCTTACGGCTCATAAGATTTTTCTTCATTTCTGGTATAAAATTTTATGATGTTCCAGCTGTGGTAGCTCATGCCTGTAATCCTAGCATTTTGGGAGGCCAAGGCAGGAGGATCGCTAGGGCCTGGGAGTTCAAGACCAGCCTGAGCAACATATCAAGACCCCATCTCTACAAAAATTTTTAAAAATTAGCTGGGCATGCTGGTACACACCTATAGTCCTAGCTACTTGGGAGGCTGAGGCAAGAGGATCACTTGAGCTCAGGAGTTTGAAATTGAAGTGAGCTATGATGCCACCACTGCATTCTAGCCTTGGTGACAGAGCAAGACACTGTCTCAAAAAAAAAAATTGATGACACACATCTTATACTGGACATCTAATGGACATTTTCAATCTGGAAACTCATACCCTTTGGGGAAATTTTTTTTTCTTCTGATTTCCTTCCATGTTCTTTTTGGAATCACTATTAGTTGGAGGTCAACCTTAGATTTTTTTCCTCCATTGCTCTCTTTTCTCTATTTCTCCATCCCTTGGTCTTTCTGTTATACCTTCTAAGAATTCTTCAATTTTACTTTCCAACCCTTTGTTTTTATTCCTGCTCTATTTTAAATTTCCAATAACTTCTTTTGTCTCCTCAATACTCCTTTCTTGTTAATAGCATACTATTACAATTTGAAGGAGTAAAATGGCATCTCTTCTCTCTCTAGAATGCTATGATCAAGTTACTTTGTTTTTTGAGACAGCGTCACCCTGGCTAGAGTGCAGTGGTGTCATCACAGTTCACTGCAACCTCAAACTCCTGGGCTCGAGAGATCCTCCTGCCTCAGCCTCCCAAGTAGTTGAGACCACAGATGTGTGCCACCACACCCAGTTAATTTTTCTATTTTTTTGTAGAGATTAGGTCTTGGTCTTGCTCAGGCTAGTCTTGAACTCCTGAGCTCAAGCGATCCTCCTGTCTCAGTCTCCCAGAGTGCTAGGATTATAGGCATGAGCCACCATGCATGGCCTTGATCAAGTTATTTTTAACATTTTTTCTGTTGCTTGTATTCTTTATTTTTCTTCTGAGTTCCTCTTTTTTCTCTTCACTTTTATCTCCATTTTTCATGTAAGAGACTCTCCTCAACTATTTGGTGATATTTGGCTATCTGTTTACATTTAAGAGAGAGTCACAAAAAGATGAATGCAGGTTCTGGGAGAGTGGGTGGAACTCACAGTGGGTGATCAGCAGGGACTTGTCATGTTGTTGGGAGATCTGCAGATGTCAGTATTTTTGCTTTGCTTGTCGATTTCCCAATAGTGATATTCTCCCATTCTTGCAGTTTGTATGTGCACGCATCTGTGTTGAGTGGGTGGCAGCAGTTCTCACCTTAGATTTTCAGTTAACCCAGGGGTGCTCAACCTCAACACTATTAGTATTTCAGGCCAGGTAATTCTTAGTTGCGAGGATGTCCTGTGCATTGTAGAATATTTAGCAGAACGTTGGCATCTATCCACTAAATGCCAGTAGCAAACTTCACCCAATGTGACAACAAAAACTGTCTCCAAGCATTGCCAAATGTCTGTTAACTTGCCCTACAGTCTAGAAGGTCCCCAGGTCACCCTCTCTAGACAGTAAACTATCTATTCAGAATGAAGTAGGGTTTGCCTAGCAAAGTGAAGAAGGGGGATGCTTTTTAAACTAATCCACCCACTCTCCCAGAACTTCCATTCATCTTATTGTGACTCTCTCTTAAATATGAACAGACAGCCAAATATCACCAGATAGTTGAGGAGAATCTCTTACATGAACAAATGGAGATAAAAGTGAAAAGAAAAAGAATTCAGAAGAAACATAAAGAATACGAGCAACAGAAAACTAATCTTCCAATCAGTCCTACCTTCAGAGGTATCTAGTGCCACCAATATCTGAGCCTGTCTGGAGTGTTGTGGCAAAAATCAGCTTGCTTATTATTGGCTGGGGGCTTTTAACCAAGCAGAAAAAGCTAAAACTCAAGTCGGTTACCATTCATCTATCTGCCTTCCATATCTCAAAACTTTGTTGACTCTTATATGCAGTCATCTCATTTCCTTTCTTCATCTCATGAGCTTCTGCAACTTAATCTTTTTTCCGACATTATTGTGATGTTAAGGATGGAGAAGAGTCAACAGTAAACATTGCATTTGGGCACCATATTTAAAACATGTTTTAATTTGGGCATGTAAAACTTCTCAATTCTTTAATTTTCAAAGTTTGGTGAGTGCAGAAAGCTTACGTCTCTCATAGATGCAAGAAAAACATCACTTAAGTATCTCTCATCTGAATGTACAAGACTGTACAGGTCTTTTGTGCACTTTTTATCAAAATACCAGAGTTTAGGATTGGAAAAATATACGGAATTACAAATATTGCACTAAGACCAAACCAGGACCAAATCTCACCCCCAACCCAGGTCTGGTGAAGCATCGGTTATTTTGAGATTGAACAAACCTCTAAAAAAGAGACCTGTTACTACCAATAAATCTAACATAACCACTTTTCTTCCATATTAAAGAAGAAATTCTGTATCACAGAAAGATACACCTGTACCATCATCAGCCCCCAAAAGTCAAGTCACTCAAAAAACTTGCCCACTTAAATCCATCCATTTCTTTCCACATCCATAATTACCACCATCCTTGACCAAGCCACCATCATCTCCTGCCTGGACTCCTGTCTAGTCTGTCTGCCACTATTCAGTCCAGTCTGATCCTATAGGACCAATCTTTTCAAAGAGCAAATATGATCATTTCACGTACACCCAAACTTCACCCCCACCTTAAAATTCAGTGGCTTCCCATTGCTCTTGGAAGGAAGACTGAAATTCTTAATCTGCCTAACACATCCCCACAGGCCTGGACCCTCTCTCAGTTCATAACGTGCTTCCTCTTGCTCCCTGTGATCCAGCCACATTAACTAGCCTTTTTCTATGCTCCTCCCACCACTGGCCTTCCCTTTGTACTATTCTCTCTTCCTGGAATGCCTGGAATTACTGGAATGCTATTTACCCACACATCCCCTTCAAACTAGTTATTTCCTACCTATCCATCAAATCCCAACTCATCCATGGAGTCAGCAGTCTTCTTTAATTCTATGATGAAAAGAGTTCCTTTTACTTCTCACATCATTCCTCTTTATCACAATAGGAAATTTTCGTGTCTTCATGTGTTTCTTTGATTCATGTGCCTCTACTCCTTCACTGTACTGTAACTCCAGGAAAGCAGGGACTATGCCTGTCTTACTCATCGCTCTAACCTCAGAGCTTTGCACATTGCCAGACATTTAGAAGACACATAAAAAAGTAACTATTTGTTATATAAATGAATGCCGTTACTAAATTCTCATGAAGTAAAGAACTATTCTAGGTGCTCTAGAAAGAACTGTTCTTTCCATTCTTTAAGAGTGACTGTTTTGGAGTTTGACTGATAATTTTGGTTGGACAGTAGGAAATGCTTTTCATGATGAAGAGAGTTGTCAATGAATTGAGGGAATTGAGTCAGATTGCTGGCTACCAACATATCCCTTCTCTCCTATCTATATTACTGGTGGCAAAATGCCTAGCTAAAAATATTTATATTTCTTCAGCCTCCCTTATAAATAAGTGTGGCTAGTGAGATTTAAAAAAACAAAAACAAAAACAGAAGGTAAGGCCTTAGTTTAAGATCTTTAAGGGGACTGACTCAGCTGGGAGGCATGGCCCTTTGCCTCTTTCTTATTTTCTCTTTCTACTTGGAGCATAGATGTGATGGCTCAAGCTCCAACAGCCATCTTGGGACTACAAGGCTATCTAAAGACTAGAAGTGTACATACAGGTGGAACAGAAAACCAGCAGAGTTCTCGGTCCTTGATGATCAAGACACAGCCACACCTTCCCTGGCCTACCTGCCGATACTTTTAAAATAAATCCTTTTGCTTTTGAGCCACTGAGGTCAGTTCTGTTCCCAGCAGTCAAACACTATTCCTAATCTATGTGATTGTTAATGAAATAAAATAAACTCTTCCCCTAAGTACATTACAAATTCCTGAGAATAAGATAGATGGACCCAGAGTGACAAGAAATCATCAGAGTTAATCAACTCTAACCATATCCTTAAGGCAGTTGTTTCTAAATTGAGCCTGAGTATTTGATTATCTATAGTTTCCAGTGATGGACATTCCATCACCCCCTTCAGGATGAGAGCCATTTCCTACTGCATTTCCAAAATTATTTGCATCCAAAAAGAATCATTCTTCAAATACAAAACTTCAGTGATGTGCAGACTAGCTAATAACCTCAATGTTAGCCAGTTTTTACTTGGAAATTCTATGAAGAACACAATGAAATTTGCAACTTTATTTACATGAAATCAGCTTAATTTAAAAGGGAAGTGGGAGATAACATTAATTGAGCACTGAGTCTGTCCCCGGAACTGCACCAGATGCTTTGTGTAAAACGTCTTATAAGACTCTCCGAACAGCTCTGTAAGGTAGATATTGTGCTCATTTTATAAATAAGGAAATCGGGGATCAGAAAAGGTAAGTGACTTGCTCAAGGCCTCACAAGCAAATAATAGGGCTAGGATTTAAACACATCTGCCTCCACTTCCTGCACTAATTCCACTACTCCTGTCTGCCTCAAAGCTAGCAATTGTTAATATCTTGAGTGTGCAGCTGAGCCCTCACCAAGTCCCATTAATGAGCAAATGCTCTTCTTCATGGGATTTATTATTAAAAAGTTCTTGTGAGTTGAATTTTGTCCCCCAAAAAGAGATGCTGAAGTCCTAACTTCCAGTAACTGTGAATGTGATCTTGTTTGGAAATAGGGTCTTTGCAGACGTAATCAGTTAAGACAAGGCCATACTGGATTAGGGAGGGCCCTAACTCAATGACTGGCATCTTTATAAGAGTGAAATCTGGAAACAGACAGAGAGAAGAATGTTATATGAAGATGGTGACAGAGATTGGAGTGATATGTCCACAAGACAAGGAATGCCACAGATTGCTGGCGACCACCAGGAGCTAGGGGGAAGGACGGATTCTCCCCTAGAGACTTCAGAGGGAACATGGCCTTGCCGACATCTTGATTTCAGACTTCTAACCTGCAGAACTGTAAGAGAATACAATTCTGTTGCTGTAAACCACCCAATTTGTGGTAATTTGTTACAGCAGCCCTAGGAAACTAACATAGAAGTTAGCCCAGACTTTGGCCTGCGTTGGCCTTAGCAGTAACATATGTTTGGTTAAGTATCAAGTTATGCCCAGGTGATGTGATATGGGGGTGGTACATTGGTCAAAAGGAGCTGGGAATGTAACCAATACGTCCTCCTGCCCAGTCTAGGAAGACATGGAGGAGCATGAGAGAGATGGAGGACGGCAGATGGAATGGGGAGGCAGAACCCGGTGTGGTGGGCAGCTTGGGCTAAAGAACTAAGGTGGGCCAGCGAGATGTGAACAAAGGACAAGTGTTCTGGTGGTGAGGCAGGACCCCTCATTACTCAATTGGAAGAACTGAAGGACCTCATTTTTTCCCAATTGCCCAGAATGAGGCCATGAAGGGGAAATCAACTTAGTCTTGTATTTAGGTTTTGAGCATCTGTTAGGTTTGGACCAACTAATACCCATTGACTAGGAACTAGCTCCAATTTTGTATTTTATACATTGCCAAGTATTGTTTGTAGGTTCATTAAAAGGTTCAATTAGCTAAAGCAAATGCTTAGAACCTTGGGGGAGATAATTACTCAACATGTACACCCTGAAATGTATGAAATTATTAATACAAACCCAAGCCAAGAAAATATTCTTGTTAAAATGAAACCAAGTAGAGGATAACGGAACCAAAGATTTTTCAAGCTTGCTTTTTCATTATTTGGCTTATCTGCTGGTGGAAGCACCCATTTCAAGATGGTTTCTAAAGATATATACATAAATATTTCAAGGATAATAATTGTAATAATATTTATAACATTCTCTTAGACCAGTCACCTTTTAATAAAGTTGAAATAAGTCTTGCCAAATCTTCCCTCTTGTTCACCTGAACAACTCATTTCCGTTGGCGTAGGAGTGTCCTAGTTTCAGCACTGAAGGTTCTGCATCCCAGGTCCTGGGAAAACCTGGACATTTGTCACCTTACCTCTAATAAACAAGAACAGTGGTCATGTTGTCAGAATCTGAGTCACGGCACCAAAACTGTCAGAATCCCGGGTTTCGGCACCAAAGCTGTCAGGGTGGCAGTCTGCCCTCGGTTCTTGGTGTGCTCTTGGTCAAAGAATGACCAGACACACCAAAGTGTCAAGTCCAGACTATTATCTCAGTCCTCTGATTTCTTTCTTAGAAAAATCACCAACAAGGCAAATTCCACAGAGTAACCTCAGGCAGGGAGCAGTTTCACAGGAGCAGCTCTTTATTGTAGAATGAAACAGGTCTGTCTCCTCGAGTGGAGAGAGACAGACAGACAGACCGACTGACTGACCTACTGACCGACCGACCCACTTACTGACTGACCCACTCACTTACTTCTGACTTCCTGTATTGTTTCCTTTTATTAGCCCAGTCTGGAGGCCGGCTCTTGGGAGGTGTAGGATGTTATCAAATGATCAACAGGTGTCCTCAAAATTTCATCTGCGTATATGAGCTCCCTCTAAGAAAGCCCATCTGAGGGGGTGAACCGCAATGCAGGATCAAGCTGATGGTATATTAATTACCCTTAGGTTACCCTAGGTCACTTTCTAAATCTTACTATGCCTGGGCTGGGGAATTCCCAGATGGATAAAGCATGCCCTCCTGCCCCAGGTGGAGCAGTTGCTGGGATAGCATTAAGGGTGGGGCAGCACCAAAATGGAGTGCCCACCCTTATCCTTCTTCCCAGGTGGAGCAATTGCTCCAAACAGCACCAAAGCAGGGAAGGAACCTTGTCCTGAGAAGAGCTGGAGATCCTAACTATCTACCTAACAATGTGAGCAAGCGCCAAAGGGCAGACGACTGATCCAAAGATACAAAACGTATATTCAAAGAAGAATCTTATGGGTTCAATATGGTCCAAAGAATGAGTCCCAAACAAGGCCAGCAGGCTGAAGGACAAAGATGACTTTTCAAGAGCTTCTCACTGACCACAGGGTTGCTTTCTTCTAAGGCCTCCCTCCTGGCTTAAGGATGGCCATCCTTTCCCTCTGCCTTCACATCATCTCCCCTCTGTGTGCATCTGTGCCCTGATCTCCTCTTCCAACAGGGACACCAGTACTGAATTAGGGCCTGCCCAGATGACTTTATTTAACTTAATCACCTCTCCAAAGACAGTCACATTCTGAGGCACGGGGGGTTAGGATTTCAACACATGAGTTTTGAGGGGACATATAGCAATGTAGTGGATGACTTCTGAGAAGCACTGAAAACATGGGCACAGCTGAAAGTCAAGTATGTGTAGGGATGTGAGAAGACTGGCAATTCACGAATAGCTTACCTACACTTACAGTCTTAGCTTATCTAAGTCCTGTCATCTAAGACATTAAAAAAGGTAAGACTAAGAGATAAGGACCAAAAAGGAACTAGCACAAGAGGTAAAAAATAGTGAAGGACAAAAAAATTGGTTCATGTATCACATCTAACGTGCACACTGCCCTGGATAGTCTGTGAGGATTTTCCACCTATTGTATTTCGTGCATCTGCACAACAAGCCTGTGAGCCCTGGTTCTTAGTCACAGCCAGAGGCCCCCACACCAAGTTCCAACCACAAGGGTGCTTAAGTGCAGGGTGATTGTGTTATTTCTTGCTCTTGTATTTGTGCTCTCTGTGGTTCATCATCACGAGACATTTATTCCAGAGGTCATTATTTCCTAATTTTAAATCATGGCATGATAAGTCTTCACTCTCTCTCTTTCTCTCTTCTTTCCTTGGACTCTCCCACCCTCGCCAGCAGCCAACACAAGTCACAATGCAATGCAAAGGCAGGGCCACAGAACAGGCCATGAACCGCACAGTTTCAGAAGACACCATTCACACAATGTGGATGCTGCCTCCCGCACAATCATCTGCTGTACCCCGGGTAAGGGCATGTGGTGTGAGACAGCAAAAGAAGTGTAGTCTGTGTTTAGGGTAGAAGTAGTAGGAAGATATGAATACATCTAAGATCTGCGGTAAGACTAGGTCAGAGGAGAACTGAGAGTGAGAAAGAAGACTGGGCTGATCTCTACTTGTCCTTGCAGATCCCTGGAGACTGATCTTCATATACTAAATTACTTACATCCCTTGTCCTCTGGCTTCTAGATGGGTTCAGGCAGTGGGAATGCTAGAATTTTCAGGTTTTGAGCTACTTTGCTCAAGCAATTTGAGCTAGATAATCTGTCGCTCACAAACAAAACAGTGCTGAGTAGCAAAAATGACCTCCTTTGCTAAATCCATGCTACATCAACAATCCAAGGCACCGAAGACTTAATACAGGAAAGTCAATTGCTTCATAAAGTCACAAAATACTTTTAGAGGCTGGGGGTGGAGAGCAGATAGAAAAGAACATTGCAAACTACAACACACTTTGATGAGACAGGAATGTTGGATCTTAACTTTAAGCAAATTTCCCTACATGTCTTAAAACGTAAACGTATTAGTTTTAAAATAAGTAAACAATGAGAGCCAAATCCTTATCAAGAGACAACATGTCCATATCAAGATACAGAGTGGATACTTGAAAATATGATTCAGTGGTTAAGCCAGTTTGAAATGAACAATTTTCCCCCATACATTATGACTGGCATGTTCTCTTAAAACTGCAAGCACGCTGAAAACAATTAAAAGTAATTACCGCAGAAATTCAGTAATTCAGATGAAGGTTTGCTGCAATACCTTAAAAGTCTATATTATAAAACACTTCTAAAGAAATGTAATCATAAAGCTTTCAAGAAAACATTAAAACTAGAGCTAGGCTCTAAAATAAATCTTACATAGTAGGAGAGGAACTGTGGGGGATTAGGCTTTAAGGAATAGAAGGATTTGTGATTTTCAGGTCAAATTGTTTGTAAACTTATATTTTTCAATTTCTATAAGTACTTGAAAACAGTTTGTTTTCTTAAAAAGTTTAAATGTTCCCTGTGCAATGTTAACTATACTCTTAATTTCAAGGTGACATCCATAACTGCATTAGTGTAAAATGCTAAATAAATATTAGCAATACAAATTCTAGCCCCCTGCCTACTACCTAAATATCCAAAATTCTAAACTGACATCAAGATTTTGTTCACATAATAAAACTAAGTTTCCATATGCCATGTCAGATAATGACATTTAGGCTGATGTTGTCATTAGTAAAAAACAAATCAGGAATAGTAATCGCTCAAAATGAAGAGCAGAAACTCTATTTTGACCTTTCCGTTTAACACTCAGTGAAAAAAAAAAATCACACTTTTCCTAGTTTAATGCCACCTGAAAATTTGGAAATAAAACAATTTATTTTCATATTTCCCTTTTATCAACACTTACAACAAAAAGGTCTCATTAGCATACATAGCACACAAGGCAAGATGAACAAGCTTCATTCAGATCAAGAAAATCAAATACATTGCAAATTTCTTTCTCAAACAGGAGTTTTTCATAACTAAATTCAAGAATATGTAAATCACAAAACGTTATTTCCAGATATTTTTATTAAAGTAAAATTAAATCTTGAAAATCCCACAGTAAATAGTTTTTATAATTTTAAAGAATCTAAGTCATTTTATTGAGATATTGGTATCTTGAAGAATGTTTTTCAGTGCTTCCCAAAAGTTAATTCATGAAGCTTAAGCCAATCTTGGCATGTTTAGCCTTTGAAGAATCACTGAGAGAAAGAAAAGCTGGAGTTACAAGAACATAGCAGGGAAATTGTTCAGAAATTTGTCAAAAACGCAAATCCTTAAGTGACTCAAGTAGTTGTATTAATACATCCATGTTCATAGCAGTATTTTTCACAATGCTGAAAAGTGGAAGCAACCCAAGCATCCATCAACAGATGAATGGAGGAAAAAAATGCCATTTATACATACAATGGAATATTATCCTGCCTTAAAAAGGACGGAAATTCTGACACATGCTACAACATGGATTGAGGACATTACAAGTGAAATAAGCCAGTCACAAAAAGACAATTACTGTATGATTCCACTTATATGAGGTGCCTAGAGTAGTCAAATTCATAGAGACAGAAGGTAGAAGGGTGGTTGCCAGGGGCTGGGGGGAAGAGGAAATGGTGAGTTGTTTAATGGGTACAGAGTTTCAGCTGGGGAAGACGAAAAAGTTCTGGAGATGGCTGCCGGTGATGGCTGCATAATAATGTGAATGTATTTAGTGCTACAGAACTGTACACTCAGAAATGGTTAAAACGGTAAACTTTATGTTATGCATATTTTATAGCAACAAAAAACCCCGAAAATGCTTATAGGGCCAGGCAGGCCTGTGGACAGGTGAAGCCAGGCAGGATATGTGCCAGAAGGAAGGGTGGGGATCCCAGGGGACCAGTGTGCACGCGTCCTCTCTAGAGAGAACAGGCTTCGCTCAGCTCACTCAACGCTGCCAGGCAGGAATTGGACACAGTACTATACACTGATATTATGATTTTTCAAGAGAAGCTGAAATCCACATTTTTATAAAATATCCTCTTTTTTTGAAGTTGGCAACAAATTTTTAAAGTTTTAAAAACACTACAAGTCAAATAAAGCGTGTCTACAGGCCTCTAGCTGACACCTTCTGATTTAGCCAGCGAATTAACAGCGCTCTATAGATGAAGGCCGCACTGGATCCAGGGGAGAAAGCCAAGTCCTGAACAGTATCAGCTTGTGTAGGCGAATTATTTCCAGACTGTTACCAGTCTATGCATCCACAAAGGAAAGCATAGGAATATATCACAACCATAACCGTCTTCTAGGAAGCTTTGAACAAGTGGAAATTGGGTGTTTTTATGTGCATGCTTTGTTTTGCTTTTGTGTATGTACAATGAGAGCTTTTGGAATTCTTGTACATGTAAGAGTAAGCTGTTCATTTACTGGCCAGTGTAATAGATTCCCACATTAATCACAGACGAGAAATGAATGCCCCACTGAAGAAAGGGTAGAATGATAAAGATGTGAGCAGTATTTATACAAATTATTAATACATGAATGGCAACTTAACAATGTTAACACCCCTAACTCTTGCAAGGGGGCTGTGGGAGCCTAAATTTTAAAACAGAATCAATGTTTTAATTTTCTCTCTCATGCAGCTGAAGTTGGGGAGGCAGACAGAATGATAATTTCTAAATAATAAAGCACCTTAGAATAAACTAACATGAATCATTACTAAATAAATGCAACTCCAAAACAAAAGTAATAGCTCTTAAAACATATCCTCTGTTTTTCAAAATAACCAATTTAATTTTTTGTTTGTGTTTCTCTTATTCTTATATGGTAAATGAAGTAAATAATGTCTTTAGAATAAGAATGTGATTTGAATTAGTTGATTGCTAGGCTATAACATCCAATTCAGTTTAACAAATGTTTATGGAGCAGCTTTTAAATGCTCGGCATTGTGATGGGCACAGTGGATAATACATAAAGACTGTGTCTATCCACGTTCCCACCATCGCACTCCATCTGAACAACCCAGCTTACGTTTCAAATGGGGCATCAAGAAAAGCAAACACGAAGCAATTAGAGCACAGAAGAAGGCAGAACCTACCCTGTAGCTCTCCTTGGGTTCCATGGGGAGGAAACATGTGCCATAATACCCCTAATCCTTGTTGGGGGTGACCTTGTTAGGACATAAATGTCAGGACTTAGAGACACTAGAGGACATGCAGCAGTCTTCTGCCTTCAGATTTTATCTTCGACGCACAGATAAGGTACCTGAGGCGCAGAGAAGGGGGTTGTCTGAAGGCACACAGTAAGTGGAACAAGGTGCAGGACCCAGAGCCCCCAGGGCAGGGCTCCTCCCACCCCAGTCCCCTGCCCACTGCATCGCCAGCAGCAAGCACTCTTCACCCGCTCGTTTAAGAAGCATTTCATGAGCACCTCCTTCGGTGTGCCAGGCTCTGCTCAATCCCACCAGGTGTTTGGGACAGTTAGCTCTTGCATTTATGAAAGTTTAGAGGCAAGACCAAGGTGGGGAGAGAAAGAGCGGGGCGAGCTCTGTGTTTCTGGCGGGACCCTACAATGTCTGTGCCTGCGAGGGGTCACCACGGGTCCAAGTCCTGGTCTTCAGCTCTGCACATTCAGGAATTTGATTTTAGTCAGTTTGCTCAGGGGTGATGGGACCTGAGGGACCGACTCACGCCAACTAAATGCTCAAGACACAGACTGAGAAACCAGAGGCCAATTTACTCTTGGACACTTAGAAACACACTGTTGGGTGCATCAGGACTTGCTTCTATTTGGCTTCAACACTCACTTTGGGGAAGCAAATCAATAAGGGGAGGACTCCTTGGAAAAATACAGACTCAGAGGAGAGGAACCAGGGTGGACTGGCATCAGACGAGCTGCACAGCTGCTCCTGTGCCTCGCCTTCCCCCAGCTGTTCATACATGTCCTCAGCCCACGACTGCCACCTCTCTCCTCCCCCAACACACCCTACCCCTTTCTCTGCCTGTTAAGAAAATATTAATAGCTAACATCTATTGAATGCTCACCACGGGCTGGGCATAGCTCTAATAGTTTCACATGCACAGTCTCAAATAATCTCCCATGAGGTAGGTACTGTCATGATTCTCTTTTAAGAAATGAAGGCTCAGAAGGGTTAAGTAACTTGCCCATAGTCACACAGCTAGCAAGCCAGCACCAGGATTGAAACCCAGGCAGTCAGACCCTAGAGCCCGTGCTCTTAACCATTAAGCTCCTCTGCCTCCCTCAGTGCCCGTCTCACATGGCACCTCCTCTGGTGAAGCCTTTAATGGTCCCCTGGCCCAGTGCACTCTCACCATCCTCCAAGCCCCCAGTGTTCCTCTAGCTTTTGCTGCATACATAACCCCATCCCACCTCTCCATTCAGGTTTTAAGGTAAATCCATCTAATCATAAATTATACTGTAAAGTAAACCATGTCATTAGAAGATTCCAGCGAATGTCTTTAAAGCTTCCATTTGCAACTAATAACAATCATACCCTGGTTATATAAAATGTCTTCTCCCGACATAAGCCACATCCATCAGGGACATAGTCGTGGCAGAGACACAAGGTAAATCTCACCCCCTTCACTCCCACTGCACGATTCATCCTTTAAGGTGACAGCAGCAGGGGTTCAAAAGTCCAGCTGGCCCTCTGCCACACGCTACTGGCTGAGGAAGACCCTGACGTCAGAGTGTATGCCTAGCTCCAAAGGCAGTGCTGAAGAGTTGTCAGGGGAATGGACTCTGGATACAGACTTCAGTTGTAATCACTTACAGGCTGTGTGATCTGGGGCAGGTTGGTTACCCTCTCTGAGCGTCAGATGCCACATCTCTGCTTTTTAGACACACCCCTTGCCTTCATGCAGGGGAGGGAAGAGACTGCTTTAGCTGATACTGATGAGTACCCAAGGCCAGTAAAGAGGTGGGCAGTAGGAGGGAACTGGATTTCCACTTAATGAAAAGTAATAAATCTCCCATACGGCATCAGGCCCATAGGTCCTTCCTGGGATGATTCAGATCATACTTAGTGAGGAGCAGCTTTCTGGCTTAAAATGGTAGTAACTGTTTTAGAACAATAAAGTATACAGAGGTAAGATGAGGCCCCTTTCTTGGGTGTGTATAGTGGTCTGTCACATCTCCCATATTTGAGAATCTCCTCCCTCAGGAGTCCACACCTCCCCAAGTTGGAAGTCAGAAATTTCCCTCCCCGGCCTACCTTACACCTGGGGCACAGGCATGTGGCCTGAGCATGAGAGAGTGACATAAAGAAGGAGGTACCACTTAGAATTCACTGTGGTGAGGACTGGCAGAGGATGGCAGAGACACCTAGCTTTCAGAGGCAACAGTGATGGGGTCTCACTAGACGGAACCCCTTGGTGTATGAGCAGAGGGGCCTGTGCTCAGTGATGGCCACACTGGGGTCTCCCTAGAGCCAGCAGTGGCATAATTTGTGGAGTGTTCCTGGCTGCATGGCCTCCAAGTCTGACTGTGGTCCTCCCAGAAATTTTGTGAGCTCCTTAATATCCTTTTAAAAACTCACTTTGTTTTTAAACTAGCCAGAATGGGCATTTGTTGTTTGCAATGGAAAAACTTTAAAGAGCATGTAATGAAATAACAATTGCACCATTAAATGAAAGTCAAGAAAGAAGAAACATTTTGGTATATGAAGGGACTTTTTTAATCCCATAAATATAAAATGTTAAATAAGTGAAAGAAATTAAGACAACTCTCTAAAAAACTGTGATAGGCAAAATAAGCTAATAATTTATTCCAAAGAACATCTGAGACCATTGTAGCAGGTAGAGTAAGTAAAGAGATATGGCAATTCATTAGCACAAAGTTATATCTACAAACACACACACACACACACACACACACACACACAAACTGAGGTTGCATAGAATCCATCTGTAGCTGCAGGCACGAAGACTTGCTGATTTAATCTCCACAGAACTCAAGGTTCCTGATTATATAGTTAAAAAGCAAGCAATTATTTCCCATTGGGTATTGAAATCATTGATATATAAACTGAGCATTTTAATCATTAGCTGGACAAACTGGGTCTTAAATCCTAGGCACTGTGGAGGGTTTACGCAAAGCCTGTATATAATTCACCAAAGTCATTTCAATGCTAGAACAGTTTAGACTTCAAATAGAGGACACCTAACAAGGGCCCTTCAAGTCTTATCCTCCTACTTGATCAAAAATTAAAGACAAAACCATCCTGTGATTGGTTTTCTCAAAAAGAGGGAAATTTTAATACAAAATAGCATCATCTTTCAGGATTGTGACCTAAAAACATAGACGATCTAGGCCTTTCCTATCCCTGTTGATTTCCTAAGTCTTTAGATTTATCACACACAAATAAGAAGCCTGTGGCCCAGTCTGCTTTTCCTAAGCCCCAAAATATTGATTATGGATGTCTAGTTATTTGTAATAAACCTGGAAGTGTTCAGTAGTGACATGGGTTGTTTTTACCTAGACAATATCCATTCCCATTTCTTCTGGTATCATTAATAACATGTCAACTGTCGCTGGAGTGCACACTTCCCTATTCCCAGTCCATGTGCTTTAATGAGCTGGGGAGGGTTAACCCCTCTCCAAGGATGGGCAATGACCCAGGCCTGATCAATCAGCTTGGCCACCATGTTTGGTTGGGAGATAGGCATGTAACCCATCTAGGGCAATGAGAGTCAAACCTGGGAATTCTGCTGCAGCTATGGAGAAAGAGAAGCTCTCTGCTGGAGTGGCTCAGCTAACAGATAAGCCTGGAGTGTCTGGTGGCATCTTGATATCATGAAGAGAGGACCTGCTGGAGGATGAAACCAATCCAGAGGAATGCAGAGCCAAGAGATGGCAAGAGACAGATTTCTGATGAAACCTGGGTCCAAGCAAGCCTTTGCCTTTATAGTTACATGAACCAATAAATTTGATTTTTTTCTAAGCCCCTTCAAATTCAGTTTCTATCACCCGCAACCTAAAGAGATATAGATTATACAGATACAGATTATGGATGCAGATTCTTTTAAGTTGAGGCTTTATAAAGATAACAAAAATGTTTATCAACGTATACAATGAGTTTGAACCTGAGATGTTAATTTCCTGCTTTGAACTACTTCCCATCCAGGGTGCACCGCCTTTCCTACAATACCCTGCTCAGGGAAATGGTGCTGGGAATGGCCCACTGATGGACCTAGGATGGACAGCCAACCCAAAGGCAGGTAATTGTCTTCCTGGCCAGGCTCCAACAACTTATGTCACCTGTCTCAATGAGCTGTACCAACAGGAATCTCTTTCTTACAAATTTGAGTCAGGAGATAGAGGGGAACTGAAGTCTCAGGCTGCAGCCTTATGGATTTGGTTGACCATTTAGGGGCCAAATGAAGAAACAGAAGAAGAAAAGAGAGAAAAAGAGAGGCTAAGTGGGCAGAGACCACATGACCTCTGAGAAAGAAAATGACTACATTCCCAATTTTCCAGTCTTTTGCTTCAGATCCTACGAGGACCAGCTGCTTTGATCCTATGGTCATGGAATCCTTTCCAGGGACAAAGTGGAACAGTGGTTAGAGATCATGGCTCCAGAGTGACCTCCTGGGTGTGAATCCTGACTCCCACTTATCACCCACATGCTTTAGGGCACATTCGCTAAGCCTACTCCTCCTTAGCAGAATAGGGATAGTAACACACTACCTCTTGGGATGGGAGAGAAGATTCTGTGAGATAATATACTCAGAACAGTGTCTGGCACATAGAGAGGTCTGAATCAATGATAGTACTAGTCATTGTTACAACAGCCCCTTTTACTCAAATTAGTTTGAGTGACATCCTAGTCTTTGACCATTGCTAGAGCCCAATCTAAAACATTAAGTTACTAAATGGTTAACTTAAGCATAAATATATTTTTACACAATACATATAAACCTGTCAACATATGGGTACACCGACAGTATAAAATCTTCTTTAACAAGGGACAACCTTAGCCATGAGTGGTGCAGCAAAGTGTCTCAGCTGTGTGGACACATTCTTGCTCTTGTCCTCATTGTGTATTATGCCCCAATCCTTTAGGGTCCTGCACTGACCCCTCAGGACTAGTTAATTCCATATGCCAGGGCAGACACACTGAGACTTCTTTCCCTGTCTGCAACTGCTAAGAGCTTAGCTTCCTCTTCCCCTGCATTCTACAGCTGTAGCTATTTCTGCAGCTCCTTGTTCTTGCAGAGGAGGCACCAGGTACTCCTTGTGTAATGTATGCACTCTGCAAAAGACGCAAATGCCATAGAATTATGAGAGTTTCTATAGACCATCTTGACTTCCAATATGTAGAAAACAGTTAAGCCAAAAACAGAAGCCTTCTCTTATTACTCAAACTGCTGTCCTATGATTGCTTCCTGTGTCAAGTGGATCCAACCCTTCTGAGGTTGGGAAAAAAACTCACCTGGAGGCTGGAGGGTTTGATTCTTTCACTGTTTCATCCTCTTCTGTGAAAACTATGCAAGCAACCACACAGATTTTGTTCCTTTCCAAATAAGTACCATAATCATTCCTTACTGCTGATGTATGCTTTCCAGCCCTTAAAAAAATGGTTTTACTAAAGAAAGATGAAATAAATTAACTTTCAAAGAAACTTTTTATTTAAAAAAAATTCTATTTCCACAGCCAAAAAAAAAGTATATGTATTCACAGAAATAGTCTTCAAATCTGTTCCCCAAAATGCATTAAGAATAAGAGGCACACAATAGTCTTTTAAAAAGAACAGAAGCTTGATTTCTTAAGGAAATAAAAAGAGCCTTTCACAAGGGCCTTGATGTATTTGGTTTTGCATTCTTTTCTAAAAGGCAGTGATCAAGGAATTAAATCTATACTCCCAAGGTCTTTCTCCCTCCCTCCTTCTGGTAAAATCAAGGTGTGAATTTTTTAGTACAATTGCTATTCTAAAAATCAGAGAACTAAAGTATTCTTAGAGCTACAGAAGAGGGCTGGGGAAAGAAGGGCTGAGCACGTTCAGCCCATGCCAAAGCTTCAGGCAAAGGGACAGTCCCATGTGGGAATAAGTCAATTTTTGGCTTCATAGCCAATCACTCGACTCACAAGCTGATCATGTTCTAAATCTCTTCTTAATCTGGAATGTTTAGAATTTAGAATGTGTTCTCCCCTAACACCAAGTTGTAAGCACTGACTCATGTCACCCTAAAGGAGGCATTCCTGAGGAATCACATAGTTTTGTCCTGCGGGTCCTGCACAATCCAGCCACAACTTGTGAACTTCTTTTATGGAAATGCATTTAGAGTTCCAAATAAGACATAGCGTCTCAGTGCCTCTGACCCTACAGGACTGTCACCAGTGCCAAGACACCAGTGGTGCCCAAAGCCTGAGCTCCTTCCCCTCGCCCCACCCACACTGACCTATAAAGGGAAACCTCAAGTGCTAAGGGGTAGGGGAAGGAAGGGTTCTTCCTGCCCCCGTTTCTCTGGTCCCCACTGGTCCACCAGCAGAGAAGGCAAAAAGCAGGAATTAGAGGCCAGCAAGGCAGACCCCAGGGCCAGAGAGCTCAGGATGGGTGGGGGGAGGAGAATGCTCTGAGACTTGGGCAGGCCAGCTCCCCACCCCCACCCCTGGGCCTGGGCTGGGGCCTGCCTGTGCTCTTAGCTTTCATTTCCACTGTCGGTTGCTAAGTGCTATACATAATGCAAAAGTAAATAGTTACACAGTGCAGTTTGGAATACACAAAAACACACATCAATCAGCCAAGGGGGAAAAGAAACTCTCAAAGTTTCCAGGTTTATTTTTAGATCCTGGTTGACCAAATGAGTACCTAGACTGTGCAAAGGAAGAGACATTGGGGCCAAAACGTATAGTTATTTAGAAACAGACAACATTGACACCGGAGATCTCCAAGACCATCTCAGCTTATAAAATATGCACCGGTCAAGTCCTCGGGTGCTTTAAATACCCCATGGTAGTTCTCTGAATAGGATTCAGCATGCAGCGCACTCACAAGACTTGTTGGACAGATAACAGCATCCCCTGGCATTGGGGTCAAGGCAGCAGAGTGAGTGCAACACAAAATACCGGCATCCTTTAGTAAGGTCTAACGTGAGTAACAGTAAGCATAACAGTGCTAAGTAATGAGTGTGATTCTTCGAGGAGAGGAAAAGCGTTTTATTCACCTTGCGTTTTCCACAATATCTAGCATAGTGCCTCAGACAGAGCAGGCACTTAATAAATGTTTCTTGAATAATAACAACGATGCTCTGGGAAGAGCCCTCGATTCTAGGCAATTTTCCTGACATTCTCCACGTGGTGATCAAAGTACCAACCAGGATTGAAATTTGAAAGATAAATTCATCACTAAAAGGGACTCAGAAGGAACACCACCACAACCGACAGAAGAGTATAAAATAATGAACTATCAGATTGGAAAGCAGGAATAACTCTGAGTGAATCACTGAGATGGACGCAGCCTCTAGACCTGCAAAATGAGATTGTACTTGTGGCCCTACCACCCTACAGGAACATAGTGAAGATGAATGAGAAACCGTTGGCAGGAGTGCTCCTCACTTCTCAGACTGCACACTCCCACGGCATGGTGATACTCACGTTACAAGGCAGAGATCTGGAGCCTGAGGGGGTCAGGTTACTCTCAGTGTAACCACCCAGTTCCAGGCAAATGCAAACTCTTCCTTCCCATACAAAAAGAACCTTCTGATTATAGTACCACTAGTTTATTGTTGAAAAAAAAATACACAAATAAGAGACATCATGTGCTTTACAGAAATGGAAAGTTGTTTTTTTTTCCCAGCCCCCTTCAATAAAGAGTGATAGGACAATTGGTTAGCAAGTTAAAGGTGAAAAATAATTGGTTTGGCTCAACAGTTCCTCCTCACTCTATACCAAAATAAATTTAGAGTTGGATTAAATAATCATGTTTCTTTAAAAGCTGATAATTTTCTTAAGCCAGCAGACAAGAGAGTTGACTATTTATCAAATCCTGCCTTATCAGTGGAAGAAATTACAGTGGAATATTTGCTCACTCGATGTCAAACCACATCCAAGGGGCAAGGAAATATTTGTAGCAAATGTGCCAAAGATATATGTTATTAAAGATCTTATGCCCATAGTATCATAAATATTTTAGATGAAAAACAAAGCAAATTACAGAACAAATAATACGTACACCATGATTCTGTTTTGGTCATAAAACCAACCCCCTTCTGTATCTTTGGGAAGAAGCGTATTTGTTTGCACAAACACAGAGAAAGGCAGGCAGACACACCAGGCCTCTGACACCCACTCGCTGGGCAGCACCAGGGAGAGACAAGGCAGGAGGGCTTCTCCTCTGTGAATCTTTGTACTGAATTGTTTCTCTTGTTATCACAAGCATGTATTACTTTTGTAATTTGAGAAAAAAATCAAGAATTTTAATTTTAACTGATGTACAAAAAATCTAAGGGCAAAAAACACATAACCAAAAACGAGGAGGAGAAGAAATGCAACTAGTATATAATAATAAGAAAAAGAAATGTTCAGCCTCACTAGTGATTAAAGAAATAAAATGAAAAGAAAAGATTTTGGGTTACTTAAGTAGTAAAAATATTTCAAAGTGCTGATGGCCAAGGCAAGGGAAAAGAAGATGAAACCAACACTATCACACAACATGAATTGCTCTAACCCATTCGGAAAGCAAAACAGCAAAGTACACTAAGATTTTTTAAATGTTCAAACCTTCAACCTATTAAATTCACTGGAAATATATCCTAGCATATAATCCTAAACAGAGAAAAAGGTATTGTACAAAAAAAAGTAAAACATATATTTAAAATTTTGACCAAATAACCAAAAATGGAATGACTACATAAAATGAGGTATAGCCAGTCAATGGATTATATATAATAAAGCATAGTCTACAAAGATTATAGGATAAAATATAAAATGCTAACAGCAAATGTTGACAACCAAAATGTATGTACCCACATAAAATTCTGAAATAAAAGAAATGTAAAATGCTTGTAACATACAGGTAAATTTTTAAAAATTTTTAAATGTACATAAATATGACTATGTAACTAAGAAAAAAATCTCTATATAAAATAATGAAAAGAAATACTCCAGGTTGCCTCTGAATATTTGGATTAAGGGTGATTTTTTTTCTTCTTTCTAATTTTCTGTATTATGCAGATTTTATTTTATGATAATATCTTACTTTTATAATTTTGGGGACAATGATACGGAGGGAACACCCCCCAAGATCTGGGGAACATATTCTTCAAATGTCTTCCCATTGCTTTCCTAAGAAACTTCAGAGGCCAGAACTGACTGACAATTCTCACTGCTGTCCTTTGGCCCAGCATGGAAATGGTTGTCATGTCTTCCAAAGGGTGAGATTGTGGGAACTCAACACCACAGACTTCCCACATCCCCAGCCTCCACTTCCAACAAGTCAGAATATTTAGATGTATGTCTACATAACTGTGCGTGTGTGTGTGTTGCTTCCTCCCTCCTTCCCTTATCCTCAAGGGCAGCAAGACAAACTCCAGGGCAATGATGTAGCAATCTGCCTTCAAAAATAGAATAATAATGTAAGAGTGAGAACCAAAGGAGCCCTGGCCAGGACAATACCCCAATACTAAACAATTTTTTTATTTCAATAGATTTAGGGGGTACAAGTGGTTCTTCTGTTACATGGATAACTTGTATAGTGGTGAAGTCAGGGCTTTTAATTTTTGATCCCCCATCCCCCATAACCCTCCCACCTTCCAAGTCTCCAAAGTCTGTTATCCCACATATTATGACCATGTATACCTAATGTTCATAAGGCATTTATTTTTCCATTCTTGAGATACTTCACTTAGGATAATGGCCTCCAGTTCCAACCAAGTTGCCGCAAGAGACATTATTTCATTCTTTTTTATGGCTGAGTAGTACTCCATGGTATACATAAACCATGTTTTCTTTATTCACTCATCAGTTGATGAGCACTCAGGTTGATTCTGTATCTTGGCAATTGTGAATTGTGCTGTGATAAACATATGAGTGCATGTGTCTTTTTGATACAATGACTTCTTTTCCTTTGGGTAGGTACCCAGTAGTGGGATTGCTAAATCAAATGGTAGGTTTACTTTTAGTTCTCTGAGGAACTTTCACACTGTTTTCCATAGAGGCTGTACTAATTTATATTCCTACCAACAGTGTATACGCATTCCCTTTTCACATCTGTGCCAACATCTATTGTTTTTTGACTTTTTAATAATGGCCATTCTGGCAGGGGTAAGGCGATAACTCATTGTGGTTTTAATTTGCACTTTCCTGATGATTAGTAATGTTGAGCATTTTTTCGTTGTAAACAATTTCAAATGACACAATAAAGTCCATCTCTGCTTTCGAACTTGCCATATAATCCAAATTAATCATCTCAGATCCCTACTTGAGGATTTCAGGCCCTATCCCAAATTCTGAATTAAGCTAAGTATTCTCCCTTCAAGTGCACACAATAGTCAGATAAACATTCAACTGCTACTGTATGTAGCAGTACAGATATGTATCATATATAAATGATATATAAATCTTTATAAAAATCTTTACATAAAAATAATGGAAGAAAATACCCCAAATATTAGCTCTGGTTGCTTTTGAACATTTAAATTATGGGCGATAATACTACAGTTATGTTCCTAAAAGTTCTGGGGTAAATTAGAGATTTTTAATTCCAATGTTACTATAAACACATTCAAGGGTGTTCACCTTTGAAAGAAATTCTCTGAAATGTTTACGAAAGCAAAAACATTTTAGTGAAGAAAATAATGATCCTCCAATTTATCTCTTTAGTAAATTTAAGTGTTACAATATCTTGTATGAAATTATTTTCTGAAAGGTGGGGTGCACCTTACCTGTGACATTGAGAACAGCAGCAGCAGCAGCAGCAGCATGACCTCTGTATGTGAGACACACCGCACCTCATCCTTGCATGTGTTAACCCACTGCACCCTCAACAACCCCAGAAGGCAGGTACTATTATTGCCCCAGTTGTCACCTGAAGACACAAGCTCCAGGATGTCCCACAGCTAAAAAGTGTCAGTACTAAGACCAAAACCACATTAATCCAGCACCAGAGGGGATGTACTTTTTCCACTACAGAATTATAGATTGCATCCACATTCTTTTTTCTGATACCAAAAATATCCCTTGCCTAAGCTTGGTTTAGATAACCTATAAAAAAACACGTGTTATCAACTAACCAAAAAGAGCAGACTATTAATACATACTTAGCAACTGTGAATGAAGGTACTGAATTACTATATATCAATTTTTAAAAAGTTAACCAGTCCCCAAATGAGAACTACAGGAAGGAAGCTGCTATAATTTGGATATGGTTGTTTGTCCCCACCAACTCTCATATTCATTTTTGATCCCCAATATTGGAGGTGGGGCCTCAGGAGAGATGTTTGGGTCATTGGGATTAAACCCTCATGAAAAGATTAATGCCCTTCCTGGGGGTTAGGGGGAGTGAGTTCTCACTCCATTAGTTCCTGGGAGAGCTGGTTGTTAAAAAGAGCCTGGCACTCTGGCTAGAGCCCCCCACTGCCCTCCCCTTCCTCTCTCACCGTGTGATCTCTGCACACAGCTGCTCCATTTGCTTTTCGCCACGAGTGAAGGCAGCCTGAGGCCCCCATCAGATGACCAGTCTTGAACTTTTCCAGACATCACAATCATGAGCCAAATAAACCTTTTTCCTTTATAAATTACCCAGTCTCAGGTATTCCTTTATAGCAACACAAAACGAACCAAGACAGAGCTATGCGTGGCCTTCAGATAATGGAAACAGAAAAAATAAACCAATTAAATGGTCTAGTGGAGAAAAATAAAGTTATAGAAGGGCCTAAAAATAGTTTCCATCTTATCTCTGCTTCAATAATAGCAGATTAGCATGTATTCTCTTGGAAATGTCACCCAGGCAACCAGAAATACAAAGACAAAGATGTTCAAAAAAATATATGTATATAAATCTATTTTTGCCATCTTTTGAACATAAAGGATCACTATTGCAAGAAAGACAATAATTAGGAGATTATATTTTTAAAAAGTAGGTACAGAAGGAAGTTTCATAAATGTGTCCTTAGTGTAAAATAGGGTAATAAGGTATAAAAGTCGAGCTCTGTGTCTGTAAGAGGCCCTGACCCATTGTCTCAAATTTGAGCCAACAATCTATTAGAAGTGTTAAACATATTTTTTCTGTTTTTCAAATCTCATGATTTTATCTCATATGCTAAAAGCAGGCTAATACAAAAAAAATGTTAGACTGGCAAGTTTTAAAAACAAATTTGGGAAGCTACCTTAAGTCCCACTTAACTAGGATAACTGTATGTCCCTGTTTACCTGTGTTGCCTAGGACAGTCCCTGTTTATGACTATTGTTTTTGGTATAATTATTAGAAATCACTCCCTTTTCACTTGCAAAAGTGTCCTAGTGTGAGCAATGAATTATATAGCCACCTTATATTTAGCCAAGAAATGTTTCTTGCCCACTTATCATGCCCTAGCTACTAGATTGGACACTTAGATTAGCAAAAAAATTTATAAGATAGGAACAATCTCAGAACAATCCAGTTGAAACGACAGAAATAACACATGAAACAATAGTGAAAACTGAATAATCACTGGTGCAGTCTAGGCTGCAAATGCCTTAGTTCAGATCAGAGACAAAGTAGAGAGACTATCCCCTTCAGTGGGACACACCATAGAACTCATTATAACAGCAACTATGTTTCTTGAGCACTTGCTGTATACCAGGCACAATGCTAAATATAATGCCCACGTGATCTCACTTCATGCTCAAAACAACCCTATATGCCCATTTTATGGATGAGACTCTCAAGCACATGCTGTTGTCATAGCCATCAGCTTCTCTTTCTGCCCTGCAGCAGCACAAGGTGTGGTCAAACCCTGGCCAAAGAATGCTGAATCAGTTAGGGCCCAGGCAGGAAACTACAGAGGCCGGTCTTTAATCCTACTGAGGAGTCCTACTGAAGAGGCTATTGAGAAGAAAGCCATAAGGGTTTAGGAAAGCAATGAAGACTAGTGCAGGTCTCTATGGAAAGCAATAGCAAGAAGCTATCATGGCCCGCTAGGCCTGAAGGCACAAGGGGAGGAATTGGCTAAAGGAACCCAAGGAGGGTGGCTCTATGGAGAGGACAGCTGCCAGGCACTCTGGCCTTTGGCACGCAGACACCCCAACCTGCAGCATGCAACCCAGTGGAGGGATGAGAGAATAACCACTCTGTCTCACTCTCCTCCCACCCTCCATCTCCTGCTGGACCCACATTGGCCAAATTATACCAGAAACCAGAAGACAAAGATGGCCATTGTTGCCAATGGTAGAGATTGCATCTTGGGGCACAGAGCCGGTGGAGAAGGGAGTCGAGGAGATGTGGCAGGACTGACAGGAGTTATCCAGCTCACTTGCTGTCCTTGCCTACAGAGGAGCTGTGCTCCAATAGAGGCAGAGTAACTGGCCTGGTCACTCTTTACGAGTTATGGCAGTGCCAGGTAGGCAAAAGGTCACCATCTCCAGCACATCCATGAGGCCAGGGCCAGCTTCGTGGGCGTGTGACCACCTGGGCCATCACCACATAGGCCCCATGCACAGAAGGGCCCATGCTTGCATTAATGCTCTGCTAACACCATCTTGAAATTTCTAATATTTTTTAAACAAGGGTCCTCACACTTTCATTTTGCTTTGAGCCCCACAAATTATGTAGCTGGTCCTCTGTAAGGCAAACCATTTTCTTCAGCTGGTGAGACTAAATTCTTTAAGTATCACAGTATTCCAGATACACTATTCAAAGAAAAAGGATCCAAAGTTAGTATCAAACAGAGTAACAATGATACAGTAGGATATATAACATGGTAAAATGAAGAAGCATTTTACCTTTTTCCTTTCCTTCCTCTCTTTTGAAGTCAAACTGCAAAGCCACGGAGAAACCAAAATTAGCTGCCCCATAGAGAGAAACAGACCTTAATTACAGTCGCCTCTGCACAGCACACAGTGAATGGATTTTGGCTCTTGCCCAGTTAATGTGATCACTGCAGACAACCAAACAGAATAATTTATGTCCTGGAGTGGACTCTCCTGATACACCCCATTTGATGGACTACAGTCATCAAATTAGCCAGGTAATTGCCAAAGCCACCCTTTACCTGGCCTTGTGTGACCACTGTACACAGGCCCAAGTTTGGCGCTGGCATTGAAAACACATGGATAAAGGACACGAAGATGGGCCGGCAGCACTTACAAACAATAGGAAGCACTGGCTTAGAAACTTGAGCCTGTACTGCTTCTGCTTCCCTTTCCTGAAAGACTCCAACATCCTTAGCCTTCCTCTGAGGAATTACACTTCCAAAAACACTTGGAAAAGCCCCAGGTGACAAGCGAGAACAGGACAGGTGGCGGCTTTTTCACCTATTCATTTCCCCCAATGCCATCCAGCGAAGCGAAGCCCAGAAAACTTTCAGCCAAAGTCAGAGATCAAACTTGCTTTTGGGCAGCCTCTTCTCCCCCCATAATTTTCACAAATACAGGATGGTAGATTTTAAGTGTTTATTTGTTTTGTTGTTTAAAGATAGAATAGGCTGGGTGCGGTGGCTCATGCCTGTAATCCTAGCACTCTGGGAGGCCGAGGTGGAGGATCGCTTGAGGTCAGGAGTTTGAGACCAGCCTGAGCAAGAGCAAGACTCTGTCTTACTAAAAATAGCAAGGGAAAAAATTAGCTGGACATGGTGGGCCTGTATTCCCAGCTACTTGGGAGGCTGAGGTAGGAAGATTGCTTGAGCCCAGGAGTTTGAGGTTGCTGTGAGCTAGGCTGATGCCACGGCACTCTACCCAGGGCAACAGAGTGAGACTCAGTCTCAAAAAAAAATAAATAAATAAAGATAGAATAAAATTTCACAAGATCAAATCAAAAGCATTTACAAAACCTCTACCATGTCAGAAAACCTAGACTCCAGGTGGTACATAAAATCTAGGGGCCCTGTAACAGTGCCCACTCCTGAGCCCTGTAGTGGATGGTGGTCCCCCAAAATATCTCCAAGTCTATACCCCTGGAACTGATGAATGGGACGTTATTTGGAGAAAGGGTCTTTGCAGATGTAATTATGTTAAGGATCTTAAAGTAAAACCATCCTAGATCTTGCAGGTGGGCCCTAAATCCAACGACAAGTGTCCTTATAAAAGGTGCACAGAGGAGAGATGCACAGAAAAGAGAAGGAGGCAATGTGACCCAGGAGCAGAGGCTGAGTGGCGCAGCCTCAAGCCCAGGAATGCCAACAGCTACCAGAAGCTACTAAAAGAGGCAAGGAATGAATTTTCCCCTAGATCCCCTAGAGGAAGCTCAGCCCTGCCAACACCTCGACCTCGGACGTCTGCCCTCCAGAACTGTGAGAGAATAAGTTTCTGTTATGTTAAGCCACCCAGTTTGTGGTAATTTGTTACAGCGGCCACAGGAAACAAACACGAGGTCTCAGCCCCATCTGTCACCAGTGGCCTCAGCTTCACACACTCCAGGCCTTCCTAAGCAGCCCTTCCGTGTTCACAGTGGGCCCAGTGCTGGCCCCAGAATGGTTCTGACCCCTTTCCCCCAATGCAGTGCTTTGTGGATGCGGAGATGACAATATCCAGTACCACGGAGCTTTTTCAGACCAATAGTCCCTCAGCCATGCGTCAGGGCAGGTGGGTTCAACCCCGCCACACCAGCCACTGTCCTGCGCATCCTCCAGCTCATGAGTAATCCCCTCAATTTGTCCCAGCCAGGGCATCACAGAGGGAACTGTCCTCACCCTGCTTCTGAACAATATTCTCTTAATGTAGTCCAAGGTGTCACTAACGTTTAAGCAGCCATGTTACACTGTCATCCCCTCTGGAGCTTTCAACGTAAGAAAGAAAAAAAACTTGCATCTTTTTCACATGTGGCAAACATGATTCAAAGGCATGTTGTCATCCCCCTAAAATACATAGGAAATATCCTTTTTAATCTAACTATAATAAAGCAGGTACGAAACATGCCTATGAAGTACATGATTTCATTTCTTAAAAGCAGAGGATGTGAGTAGTCACCCATTCTACCTAGTGACAGCCAAGCCAAGTTGGTACACGTCTGATTATTTCCAAAGAATCAAAACACACAGGTGTGGGGAAAAACTAACGTTTCAGATCCAGCTGGATACACAGGAGAAATTTTCTGATTATTTATCAGGCTTCAAATCTCAGCTCCATAACTTAGTAGCTCCTGACTTTGGGAAAGTCACTCAAACTCTCAAAGCCTCAGTTCCCTCACCTGTAAAATGGGCATAATGAAAATGTTCCCTCATGCTGGATACTCCCTGCTTGTTCCTCGAAGTCCTCCCTCCTGCCCTCTACGGACTACAAGGCAGTCCCACATCAATGTGCTTTCTTGCCCTCTGGCTTCTGGCTAGTTTGGCCAATTGGGAGGTGCTAGCCTCAGATAACCAGGGGTGGAGGAGAGAGGTTGAGGACTGACTCCCCCGGTGCCTCCCCGCCAGGCCACGGTTTGGCAGTAGCCATGTTCCTCTACTGAAGACCACAGCTCCTGCCAGTAGCCCTCTCCCCCAGCAATTCCAGAAACTGCTCTCTCACATCACTCTTGCTAGTCACTTTGGGTGGTTTCCCCTAAACTTGCCCGCCCCTTTGTAAATAGTCCCTTCATTAAACTTTCTTCAGGTCCCTCCTTTAGAGTGTGCCGTCTGCCTCCTTACAGGACCCTGGGGGATAAATCCTTCACAGGGTATCTGAACTGATTGAATTGCTACTTTGGCATTTGCTGTCATTATTGCTATTATTGGCAATAGTAGTCAGTTGTCTGAGGAATCCTTGGCCATGAGGTATCTCAGTGCCACAGTTACCTTTCTTCCCCAAATTCAATATCACTTGGTGTAGTGATAAACATAATATTTTTAGTTTAGAGGTACAGAAAATTATTACATTTTCTTTCATGTGGATCATTAAACTAATTTCTCTGCTACCTCCCTCCTCTCCCTTCCCTAATGTCGGAGTCCTTCTGATCATGCCATGGTCACAGGCAGCATGGAGTCAATGGCTCCCTATGCCCCCAGAATGAAGTTTAAACTCTCCCACTACCCCACACAATTCAATTCCAACCTACCTTCAAGAATGCATTCAACACTTCACCCCACTATTATGGCTATTATTAAAAAAAAAAAAAAAAAAAAAACAGAAAATAAGTGTGGACCAGTATGTGAAGAAATTGGAATCCCTGCACATTGCTGGTGGGCATGTAAAATGGTGCCACTGTGGAAAACAAGATGGCAGTTCCTCAAAAAATTAAACATAGAATTACCATATGATCCAGCAATTCTACTTCTAGGTATATACCCAAAAGAATTGAAATCAAGAACTTGAACATGTATCTTTACACCCATGTTCATAGTAGTGTTATTCACAATAGCTAAAAGTGGAAGCAACCCAAGTATCCATTGATAGATGAATGGATAAACAAAATGTGGTATATACATACAATGGAATATTCAGCCTTTAAAAGGAAGGAAATGCTGACATGTACTACAACATGGATGAACATTGAGGACATTAAGGGAAATAAGCCAGTCACAAAAAGACAAATACCACTTAAATGAGTAGTCAAATTCATAGAGACAGAAGGCAGAAGGGTAGTTGCCAGAGGCTGGGAGGAGGAGGAAATGGGGAGTTGTTTAATGGGTACAGAGTTTCAGTTGGAGAAGGTGAAAAAGTTCTGGAGATGGCTAGTGGTGACGGCTGCACAACAACGTGAATGTATTCAGTTCTACAGAACTGTACACTCAAAAATGGTTAAAATGGTAAGTTTTATGTTGTGTATATTTAACCACAGTTTTTAAAAAGGATGTATTCAAGAAATATGTATTGCTTGCCTATCGCACAAAGCACTGTACTGGGGCTGCCTCAGCAAACAAAATGGAAGGTCACTGTCCCCATGAAGTGAGTTCAGCTCCTGCACATCCCCCGACACACGCCACATTCTACTCAATCTGTTGCCTAATTATGACTTTCACTTTCACGTTAGAATGTAAATTGCTTTAAGACAGGGGACTAGATTTTATTCAGCCTATATCCCTAGAAACTAACACAATGTTGAGCATGTAGAAACTGCTCAAGAATATGGTTAAGTGAGTCAAAATCCAGCCAAAGAAGTCTATGTCCTCTTTTTTCTTGCAGCTTCTAGCCAATCAGTATTTAAAATTTCTTGACATTATTGTCTCAGGAATAGAGAGAATAGAGTTTCATGCTAAACTCATTTTAAATATTCTGTTCACAAATAACTCTACTAAATGTATAAATTGTGGATTTCAAATCAGAACTCCTGTTTGCTAGCCATGTGACCTTGGGCAAGTTACTGAGATAAGCCTGTTTCCCTTATCTCTGAAGTGGGAATGGTAACGGTATTAGCGTGAACATCTGTTGTTTTGCAATCCAAAATCCAAAGGCTCATCTCCTTAGGACAGTGTAACAGTTTTCTGCTGAAAAAATACCCCTCCTCCCACTTCTCAGTCCATGGCTCAGGCATGAAACTTGTGACCAAGACCAAGCCTAGTAACAAGTGACACCCGATCACAGGAAGGAGACACAGGACCCAATCAATGCTAATGAGTCAGATAAAGTCATTTATCTGCACTGCTGGGTTTGAGGCTCCTGCTTTCTGGCAGGATTTAAAGCCAGACTAAGTAAAGTCTGGAGCTCTTCCAGCCATCCTACAATGAGAGGGGGCCTAAAAATGGTGAAAACTCCAAGGAAAATAGAGATAGAAATTAGGCCCCGCTAACGATGCTTGAGCCCTGGATCAAGCCATACCTGAAATGTCTTCCTCTGGACCGAGGAGTTCTCAGAGCCAAAATAGCATTCCTTTTTTGCTAAAATAGTTTGAGTTTGGGGGTTCCTGACATTTGCAACAGAATTGAGTTCTAATTAAAATATGCACCTCCTGGAAAAGTTATTACAAAGATTAAATGAGGTACCTCATGTAAAGCAGGAGCACTCAGTATACACTAAGTATACTTGTTAGATGGCAGCTGTTAATATTAACTATAGTGGTTGTTTAATGTTGCGGTGGAAAGCTCCTGCCATCTTCTAGAGACCACTTTTAACTCATGTGCTCCATCCCTGATTTCTGTCTTCAGTGTCTTCCACTGATACTCTCTAGGTTAGGATTGGTGAGAACAAAATCTGTCTCCCACTACTTCCTACTCCCATACTCTGACAGACATCACTAATTAATCACAGCACTGTTTCCTGCTAAGCCAAGGTCAAGCCTTGGAGTCCTATTCAACCCAGCTGTCCAGCCACTACCAATCAATCAGAGATGACATGCAAAATGAAACCGATTTGTCTCGGCTCCAGTGCAATGGTTGGCAAAGTTGTTCTATAAAGAACTAGGCAAGTATTTTAGACATGGTCTCTATCACATATTCTTCTTTGTGTTTTTTAGGGTTGTTATGTTCTATTTTGTTTACAACCCTTTAAAAATGTAAAAAGCATTCTTTTCTGTCTCAGCCATACCAAAATCCCTACTCCAGAGCCTTGAAACCAGACTCTGAGACTGTCTCAGGGAACGAGGCACTATCTTATCTTCTTCTTCAGGGATCCTGGGAGCCCAGAAGTGGTGCATGGAAATGCCACCTGAGTTAGAAAGCACCCACAGAATACACTGAATTGCCTGAAAAGTAACAGAGAGTCTTTGATGATAGGAGGTCTCCTGTTCTCGTCATACAAATCCCAGGCAATCTGAAATCCACACTGCGGGGAAGCTATAATCCAAGGAAGAGCTACAAAGCCCATGCATGTTGTGACCGTGATTCACCTCTGCCTCCAGAACCAAATTCATTGCATAACCCCTTCAAAGAGCTGGACCTCCTTCCCCCACAGCCAAGCCTGAGATGCCTGACCTTTTTCTGAGGGAAGTAAGGAAAGAGAAAGGGTCAGACCAATGTTTCCCCATTGTTAGTCTGCCCCTCACAACTACAAAAACACCTCTGAAATGGTTCCAAGATAGCATGCCACATTTCTTTCGACTCACCCTTGATTAATTAGTATTTCCCAGGGTATTTAATAGTAGAGTATTATATATAAAGATTAGTTTGGTCTTACTCTCTACTATTCTCCATGTCTGATTCTGGCTTTAGTAAAAACGACTGAATTTTGCTTGACTGATGTTCATTTATTCATTCAACAAACATTTACCTACGATCAGAATCCATCTTTCAAAGCACTTGCAGGTAGGAAGACTGATACATAGATCATGATGCAGAGTGGTGAGAGGGGTATGTACAGGGTAACATGGCAACATGAAGCAGGGACAACACAATCAGCTGGGAAGGGGGGTGCCAAGGGGTCTGCTGGAAGGCAGTGTTGCCAAGGCTGAATAGGGAAGAATGCACAGGAGCTGACCAGACAAGGAAGGGTAGGGGGATGATAGGTGCTAGGCTCTATGGCTTGAGCAGAGGCTACACGTGGGGAGGCTTGGGAGATGAGGCTGATCAGGAGAGAACGGGGGGAATGATGAAAGTCTTTGGAGTCCAAACTCTATCTTGAAATCCATAGAAAAACTCTGAAGGAAATTAAGTGGAATGACTGGCTTAGATTTATGTTTTCAGAATGAGTGTTCACAGTTTGGGAATGGAGTAGAGTGAGCCGGTCCTAATTGGGAGCAACAAGCCCAGCTTGAAAGCAATTAGAACAATTCAGGCAAGAAGCAATGAGGATATGAACTGAACCAGTGACAGTAGGAACTGAGAGAAGGGGACGTAGAACAATGACAACAAAAATAATAAGAGCACACATTTAGGCAGCACTTAGTAATGACAGGGCACGCTGCTTAATGCTTTCTGCACATTAAATCATTTAATCTTCACAACAACCCTGAGATAGATGTGGTAGCTATTATCAACCTCATGCCACAGATCAGGACACACAGAGTAAGGAGCCCAAGGTCTAGGAGCTATTAGTGTCTGAGACACAACTCAAACCCAGCAGAATGGCTGCAGAGCCCACACTCCTAATGTCCACACTGGTGACTCTCCTAGAACAGTTATAGACAGAGAGTGTTCAGGACTGGACCCCGAGTGGTTGACACACGGGAGACTGACTGCAGGACGATTTCCAGGGACTGGCTTGGGTACCTGAACATGTGATTTTCAGTTTCTTGAGCCTCCTCTGAGGCTGGTCCCCAAGTGTGTACTTGGCCTGGCAACATCTCCCTCACCCTATAAAACCACACTCCCACCATCACACCACCACCTCAGCTCCTTTGCAGTCCTTGAATCACTGCCTTTGGCCATAAAACACAAGCATCCATCTCCTAGTTGTGAAAAACCTCTCCAGCACTGCCAATTAGGTCTGAGAAAGCCCTGACAGCGAACCTTGCTCTTGGTAATACAACGGCTTGTGTCTGTTATTATCAAATCAGTCAGAAGTGGGAAAACTTTGAGCAAGCTTGTGTGGTTTCCTTCTCAGAGAGTGAGACCTTAGCCCTGCTTTTGTGTTTCACCGTATTGCCCTACAGAACAGAACGTGCACCTTCATTTGGGGCTGGCATGAGGACAGCAACACACACAGCCGCCTTGCCTGCAGCCTGCAACAGACCAGCAGGAGGAGAATGACCCTGGCGGGGAGATCTTCAGAAAGCCAAATGGCTTGCTTTCTCCAGGCACAAAAGTTAAAGCAAGCATCTGCAGCAAAAAAAAAAAAAAAAAAAAAAAAAAAAAAAAAAAAAACTTGTGTATTTCCTGCGGACAGGGAGACCTCCTGCCCCTCCCGGGCTTATACACCCACTTTGCACATCCTGCTTCTCTGGGAGCTAAAAATAAACCGGTATGCACTGAAAAACACTCAAACACATCTCCCCAGCACACCCTTCCCGAGTCGCCGAGGGCAAGAGACATGAAATCTTTCAGGTCCCGGATCCAAAATGCAGACGGTTTCCTCGTCTGGGTTCAACCAGCGCCTTTCGGCCGCTCCCCTATCCCCCTCCCCACAAGCCCACCCCTCGGGGCGGCCACCTGTGGCCTCTCAGGGCCGACTCAGAAGGCCAGGAATCCAGCGTGTGCCCTCGACCCCTAATCCGCGACCCTCCGGGCGGGATGCTCCAGATGTCCCCGGGCCACCAGGCTCACAAACGCCCCCTTCCGACACAGCGCGCCACATCCCGCCTGCCCCGCGCGCCGCTACGCGGCCCTCTGCAAAGTTCTCTGTCCTTTTCTACCGCCCATCCTTAGGGTCTTTGATTTTGCATTATTTTCCCTCAGAGCCACTGGGGACATGACAGAGGAATGGCCAGGGTGAATTGCACCCAGGAAGGGGCTGCGGGAACCGGGTTCCCAGGACCGCGCGCTCCTCGCGCCCACCCCTGCGCCCGCCGCGCCCCGAGCGCACCGGTACCCCCAGCCGCGGCTCCGGACGCCACCGCCCCCGGCACGCCCACCTGCGGCAACTCCGACTCCGCTCTGCCTCCCGAGAAGCGGAGGGAAGGCGCTGCGACTCACCGCTTCGGCCGCTCCCGGCGTCTGTGTCGCGGCGGGCGAGGCGGCGGCAGCGGCGGCAGCGCCTTCCCTCCGCCCGCCTCCCCCTGGACAGCACCGCCGCCAGCCGCGCCCCCGCCTCAGCCTCGCTCTCCACCTCCCTCCTCGGGGCCGCCGACCCCCTCCCCACTGCAGCCCCGCAGGCAGCCTTCCCCGGGTGGGCTGGACGGCGGGGCGCAGGGGGGCCGGACGGAGGCGCAGGGTTTGCAGGTGCTGTGGACGCCCCCACCTTGCCCTGTGCAGCTCGGTTGTGTCCCGTAGTCTCAGCGCACCGCCCAGGCCTCTAGCCAGACCGCATTGGTACTTTCCAAAGGGGGCTGTCTGCTTGCCTGTGAGGGTCGTCCGGAGGTCAGATTCAACCTAGAGCACGCCTTCAAAGCTTCAGTCAGGGGGACCCTGATGTCCCTGCTACCTCGCAGCGAAGTTCAAGGGAGCCTTGGAAGGCGTTTCAAAAGCCTGTCAGATGGCTTCCTCTGAACCCCTCCTGTCCACAAGGTGGAAGAAGGCTGCCCTTGTCTAACCAGTGCTTTCTCTACCCAGAGCGTTCTGTGAACGGTCTACGAAAGGCTTAACAAAAATCCGGGAGGTGGACATCTGAGGAGCCCTTCCCTACCCCTCCCCTGCAGAATGTCACCAAACTTCCCATCTGGACTAGAGATAATGAGAAACAAATGTCTTGTCAATTCATTCAACCAATATTTATCGAGTGCCTGCTGGCTGCCAGCACCTGTTCCTGTCTTGCTGTGTTGCCGCTCATGACCTCTCAAAAAGCCACTTTGACTAACTCCTTGTGCTTGTCAACCCCAGTGCCATTTCCAGAACCCACAGAAGGTCTCAAGAACAACTCATCTTCATCAGTTAAAAAAATTGCTAGCTAAAAATAACAAGGCACCATGACCTGGCCATGCTTGTTATAATGATTGCAAAATCTTTTAATATGACTGTTTTATAGAAATGACAGTTACATTTAGATCCAGACAGCTGCCAACTCTGATTTGAACATCAAGTAAAAGATTCATCTAACCAAAACCACCCTTTCCTAGTTCTGCTAGTTGCTTTCAATGGAAAAACAAAAATTATTTGAGAGGGCATTAAATCATTACCAAATACTAAAAGCTTTGCTTGAATTGGATTAGCAGATTAGCCCAGTGGTTTGCTTACCTGAACACACAGTGGAATGACCTGGGGAGTCCTATGTGGGGTAGTTTTGATGGTTTCTGTTTTTTTTAAAAAAAAACTACTGGACTTGGGCCCCATGCCCAGAGATTCTGATTGAACTGCCCAGGGGTGCAGCCTCACATGAGACTTTTTTACCTGGGCCCCAGGAGATTCTGATGTACAGCCAGGGTTGGAAACCACCACGGGATTAATCAATCATCAAGCAGGGCCTGAGGCAATGGGACCCAAAACCAGGAAGTTTTGATGCAAGGAAAGGTCTGAGCAGGTTTTGTAAACTCAAATGTCCCTAAGGGATAAAAATAGATGACAAAGAAGTGACTTAGGCAGGTGTACAGGGGCACACTGGGAAAGACACATGGCCCTAGAGAAGGCAGCCTCATTTTCCATGTGGGAAATGGAGGTCCAGTGTGGCCATCAAGTTGGGGTATTTTATTTTATTTTGGTTTGGGGTGGTTGGTTTTTTTTGTTTTTTTTCCCCCAGAGAAGCCAGAAATTCACATTTAATGTGAACTCTTCAAATTTCAAAATATTAACTTATTTTAAAAATATTTTGCATGCTCTGTAAGGCAAGAAATAAGAGCTTCTAGGCCACAAGGTGTCCCTGGACCATTATTTCCTCCCCTGTGGTCTGGACAGACTCTGGAGGGGAGGAAACAGTAGGAAGGAGGCAGTGCTTGGGGTCGGATTACTCTGAAAGAGAAGTGACTTAAAAACCCAATTTATCTTCTTTGTAATTTTACTCTAATGGTCTCTGCTTTATGCAATTTAATACTTTTGGTATATGCACAGAGTTGTACAGACCATCACCCCCAAAAGATTTCCCATACTTATTAGCACCCACTTCCTTCTTTCCCTCAACCCTAGTAACCACTAATATATTTTTTATATGTAGATTTGCCTATTCTGGACATTTTATATCAATGGAATTATAAAATACGAGGACTTTTGTGTCTGGCTTCTTTCACTTAAGCATAATGTTTTGCAGGATCTTCCACGCTGTAGCATGCATCAGTTCTTCTTTCCTTTTTGTGAACAAATAATATTCTATTGTATGGACATACCATATTTTGTTTATCCATTTATCAGTTGATAGACATTTGTGGTGTTTACACTTTTTGGTTATTATGGATGATGCTACTATAAATATTTGTGTACAAGTGTTTGTGCTTATGTATGCTTACATTTCTCTTGGGTATATACCCACAAGTGAAATTGTCAGGTCACATGGTAACGCGATGTTGAACATTTTGAAGAACAGCCACACTGTTTTCCAAAGCAGCTACACCATTTTACATTCCCATGAGCAGTGGTTCTAAATTTCTCCACATCCTTGCCAACACCTTTTATTTGCCTTTAAAAAAAATTATACCATCCTAATGGGTGTGAAATTGTATCTTGTGGTTTTGATTTGCAATTTCCTAATGGTTAATGCTGTTGATCATCTTTTCATGTGTCTATTGGCCATTTATATATCTTCTTTGGAGAAATGTCTATTCAGATCCTTTGCCCATTTTTTAATTTGGTTATTTATCTTTTTATTATCCAGGTATAAATGTCTGTTTGTGTATTTTGGATCTAAGTCTCTTATCAGATATATGATTTGTCAATATTTTCTCCATTTCTGTGGGTTGCCTTTTCACTTTCTTGGTAGTATCCTCTGAAGCACAAAAGTTTTTAATTTTGGTGAAGCATAAATTACCTATGTTTTCTTTTGTTGCTTGTACTTTCAGTGTTGTATCCAAAAGCCTTTGCCTAATTCAAGGGCACAAAGATTTATGCCTCAATGTTGGGTCCTACTTTTTAAGAAGCTCTTTAACAGTGTGCTATGGGAAACCAGGAATACTGAGACTGCTGATCTTCTGCCTATAGTCCATCTCCCACTTCCAGAAGTCTAATTTGCTGGGACAACTCACTTACCACCTCATACGGTCAACTTTGGGCACTGAATGGCAAGTTTTTGTGAAGGAAAGCAACTGAGTATATAGATTTTGGACTAGCTAGGCCAACAATGGCACGTATTCATTCATCTACTCCAAAATATTTCTTAAGGGTCTCCTATGCACTTGGAACTGCTCCAGGCTCTCAGATATAGCACTAAACAAAACAGGCAAGGTTCATGCTCTTGTGGGGCTTAAAGTTTAAGAGAGAAAATAGGTAGAGCACACAAGAGACATATCAGATGAGCGCTTGTGTCAATAATTCACATAGATACATACAACTATTATATACCCATAATAATTAAAAATAAAAAACTTTAAAAAAAGAATTCACATAGAGTGATATGATGGAACAACTAGGGAAGGAGCCAGGCAGAGGAAACCTAGTGCAAGGCTCTAATTTGGAGTGGGGAGGATACACAGCTTATTCTGGGATCACAAATCAAATGTGGCTGGAACTCAGTGAGTGTCTGGCTGAACTCCCTAGAAAGGAGAGCCTGATCAAAAGTTTAGGCATTAATACTTCATAGGAAAGTGAAATCACGGGGAGGTAGGACAGAGAGAAAAGGGGAATCAGTCAAGAAAAGAGGAAGAGCAGCTACGAGGAAGCATGTTACGAAGCTGGTCACTGCCACTAGAGTCTGCAGAGCACTGTAAGTCAGTTAGGAGGCACATGGGGGGCATTACTGGAGAGGCTGGGAAAGATCCAGGAGAAGGCTGCTGTTTTCTGGTCTTCAGAGAAGCAACGTAATGTGTCTGAAGCTCCAAACATCTGTCAGGGGTGGAGGAAGACTACTGGTGGTGTAGGAAGAAAGAAAACTTATTGGCAGGCTCCCTTCTCCCATTGGTCAATGTTAACTTATCAGCACTCCTGGATTGCATGTGAGCTTGCATCTGACGAGATCGGGCGCGTTCAGGGTGGTATGGCCGTAGACGTGAGCTTGCATCTGATTGGTCACCAAGTAGGTGTCTGGCCACTATCAGGGAAGTCCCAAAGAGACTTCCCAAAGAGAAGACAGAAGGCCTATAGCAGGAGGGGAGGCACCATTGGGCTGTGCCTGAGAGCAACCCAAGCGCCTGGGACCAGCAGCCACAGTGAGCGTTTCACTCTGAGGTAGTAGCAGAGTAGCAGCAACCTGGCTCCGTGACCACAGCTACAACACAAACCACTGCTAGGTTTGCTTTAGCAAATTGGTACACTATCATCAATCTGAGATGATGCATAAAATGAGTTTAGTACAGTGGGCAGAGAGGAGAGGGAAAGACAAAGTGGTCAGAGAGTGGAAGGGCCAGACCATGAACTGCTTTGCAAGTCAGTATCAAGAACACAAAGCTGGCCAGGTGCAGTGGCTCAGAGCTGTGATCCTAGCACTTTGGGAGGCTGAGGGGGGAGGATTGCTTGAGGCCAGAAATTCGATACCAGCCTAAACAGCATAGAAAGAACCTATCTATAAAATAATTAAAAGTAAAAAAGAACATAAAATTTATTTTACTTTGGAATTTATTCTAAGAACAATGCAAAGTCATTGAAGGCTCTTTTAAATTTATTTTTCATTTGACATACAGTAAAATTCACTTTCTTAAGGAACAGTTCTGCAAGTTTTAATAGATGCATAGTTGAATAGCCATCATCACCAAGATTCAGAGAAGTACCATCACTCCAAAAAATGCTGCTGCCTCTTGCAGTAAAACCCCTCCCCTAACCCTAACCCCCAGCCACCACTGATAGGTTCTTTGCCTCTGTAGTTTTGATCTTTTCAAGCGTGTTATATCAAATGTATAGAATGCAGCCTTTCAACTCTGGCTTCCTTCACTTGGCATAAAGCATGTGAGATTTATCCGTGTTGAGTACATCAATGGTTATTCCTTTTTATTGTACCACAGGTTATTTATTCATTCATCAGCTGAAGGAAATTTCAGTTATTTCCAGTATGGAGCAATTATTAATAAAGCTGCTATAAATATTTGCCTACAGTTTTTTGTGTGAACAGAAGTTATTATTTCACTTGGGCAAATACATGGGACTGGCATTGCTGGATCCCATGGGAAATGTATGTTTAACTATATAAAAGAAACTGTAAATTGTTTCTGAAATTGCATTCCCAACAATAATATATGAGAGTTCCAGTTATTCTTCTTTTTAAAATTTTATTGTAAATTGACAATTTGTAATCTCATATATATGTACAGAGTACAAAGTGATGTTACAATTTATGAGCACAATGTGGAATAATTAAGTCAAGCTAATTACCATATCTATTACCTCAAATATTTAGTTTTTGTCGTGAGAAAATTGGGAATTTACTCTCTTAGCAATTTTGAAATGCATAATATGCTATAATACTAACTATTAATATATTCACCACACCATACAATAATAGATCTCAAAAGAGAAACTTATCCCTCCTGTCTAACTGAGATGGTATTCTTTGACCATCATCTCCCCATCCCCACCCCCAGCCTCTGTAACTACCAGTCTACTCAATGCTTCTATGAATTTAATTGTTTTAGATTCCACATATAAGTGAGAATATTCAGTATTTGTCTTTCTGTACCCGGCATATTTCACTTAGTATAGTGTTCTCTAATTTCATCCATTGTGGCAAATGACAGAATTTTCTTCTTGTTTTAAGGCTGAATAGTATTCAATTGTGTAAATACCTGCATACCACATTTTCTTTATCCATTCATCTGTTGTTGTACACTTTGGTTGATTCCATATCTCGGCAATTGTGAATAGCGCTGCAATGAACTTGAGAGTGCAGGTATCTCTTTGACAAACCGATTTCAAATCTTTTGAGGAAACACTCATAAGTGAGATTGCTGGATCATATGGTAATTCTATTTTTAGTTTTTAAAGAAACCTCCAGTTTTCCATAATGGCCATACTAATTTACATGCCCACCAACAGTGTACAGGGGTTCCCTTTTCTTCACTTCCTCTCCAACACTTATTGTCTTTGGTCTTTTTTATAACAGCCATTCTGGCAGGTGTGAGGTGATATCTCACTGTGTTTTTGCTTTGCATTTTTCTAATGAGTAGCAATGTTGAGCATTTTTTCATATATCGGTTGGCCATTTGTATGTCTTCTTTTGAGAAATATCTATTCAAGTCTCTTGCCTATTTTCTAGTCTGATTGTCTTCTTGCTATTGAGTTGAGTTGCTTATATATTTTGGATATTAATCCCTAACAGATGTATGGCATGCAAATATTTTTTCCCATTCCACAGGTTGTTCTTTTAACATTGTTTCCTGTGCTGTGCAGAAGCTTTTCAGTTTGATGTTTTGCTCCAGTGTTTTCTCCTAGTAGTTTTACAGTTTCAGGTCTTATGTTTTAACTCTTTAATCCATTTTGAGTTGATTTTTGTATATTGTATGAGATAAAGGACCAATCTTATTCTTCTGTGTGTAGATGTCCAGTTTTCCCAGCACCATTTATTGAAGAGACTATCCTTTTCCGACTCTGTATTCTTAGCACCTTTGTTGAAAATCAGTTGAACATACATTGGGGAGTTTATTTCTGGGTTCCCCATTCTGTTCCATTGGTCAATGTGTCTATTTTTATGCCGATACCATGCTGTTTTAGTTACTATAACTTTGTGGTATAGTTTGAAATCAGGTAGTATGATACCTCCAGCTTTGTTCTTTTTGTTCATAATTGCCTTTGCCATTCTGGATCTTTTGTGGTTCTGTATAAATTTTATTAACCCTTTTGTTGCTTGTGCTTTATTCCTGGAGACTCAAGTGTCTGTCCATTTGATATGAATAGCGTTTAACCTAAAAAACTCAGAACCTTCAAGATTACTAGTGGGATTGCAAAATCATGTAGCCACTTTGGAAAACTATTTGTTACTTCCTCAAAATGTTAAACAGAGTTGCAATATGACCCAGTATTCTACTTCTAAGTATACATACAAGGGAAATGAAAGCTCATGTCTACACAAAAACCGGAACATGAATGTTCATAGTAGCATTATTCATAATACCCAAAAAGTGGAAACAAACCAAATATCCATCAACTAATGAGTGGATAAACAAAATGTGGTATATCTGCACAATGGAATATCATTTGGCCATAAAAAGAATAATGTACTGATACATGCCACAACATGGATGAAGCTTAAAAAACATCATGCTAAGTGAAAGAAACCAGTCACAAAAGACCACATATTGTTAATATATGATTCCATATATATGACATGTCCAGAATAGGCAAATCCATAGAGACAGAAAGTAGACCAGTGGTTTCTTAGGGTTGGGGGGTTGAGGAGAAATACAGAATGACTACTATGAATATTGGGTTTTTTACTGGGGTGATTAAAATGTTCTAAAATGGACTGTGGTGGTGATTGTACTACTCTGAATGTACTAAAAGCAATTGAATTAAACATTTTAAATGGGCGGATTGTTTGGTATGGAACTTATACCTCAATAATGCTATTTTCAAAAAAATATGTAAATAATTGTAAAAAGCATTTCCAAATTATAAACTCCTGCTCACTCTAGCTTAAGACAACACTTAGCAATCTTTAGATTCATAGAATCACTTGGGGGTAGTTCTATACATAGAATCATTTGGGGGTAGTTACATACCACAGGTGCTAATTCAGTACCTCTGGGGTGGGGCCTAATGTTCTGCATTTCTAGCAAGTTCCCAGGTGATTTCTTTTTTCTTTTGAGACAGTCTCGCTCTGTCAGGCTAGCTCACAGCAACCTCAAACTCCTGGTCTCCAGCAATCCTCCTGCCTCAGCCTCCTGAGTATCTGGGACTACAGATACACACCACAATGCCTGGCTAATTTTTACTATTTTTAGTAGAGACAGCAGTCTTGTTCTTGCTCAGGCTGGTCTCAAACTTGTGAGCACAAGTGATCCTCCCACCTTGGCCTCCCAGAGTGCTAGGATTACAGGTGTGATCCACAGCGCCCCGCCAACAGGTGATGCTGATATTGCTTGTCCAAGAACCACACTTAGAGTAGCAAAGGACATTTCAGACATTTTCCTTTGAGGGTAATATTCCAAAATCTCAGCAATAAGAGGAAAAGCTAGGGGCAGGGAGCTGGTCAGTAGAAAAATTTCCCAGTTATTTTTTATGTGCTCTTTCAGTTGAAAATGCCATTTATCAGAGGTTTAAAAACAGCTGGATAAAAATTTCATCAGAATCACCTGGGAAGATGGAGCTGGGGTGAAGACAAGAGAGGTGCCTGGGCCACAAAATTTAAGGTCCTTATATCAGGGATCTTTGGCTTGTCTCTCTTCGAGGAAGTAAGATGTGTATCTTCTATGTGTTTTAGAATTAGTATTCTTGAAAAGCACCCCTTCCAAACTCTGCAGGTGACTCTGATGTTCAGTTAGATTTGGAGACCACCAATCTAGATCTCTTTGCTCCCATCTCAATCTTAAATTTTATGATATATTGATATATATATATATATATATATACGCTCCTTCATCCAAATCAAATATTTACTCAGAGTTTTCTATAAGCCAGGCACAGTTTGGGGCCCTCTATATAGAAATTAAGCCAGAAACATGTTCTCTCCAACCTTAAGGTCAACAGCAGAAACTCACACAAGCCTATGTTATTATATAATACAGGGAAAATGCTCTACTAGAGGTACATACTTGCTTCTACTTGTTCTTAATTTCCTAGATCCTTGAGGGAAAGAACATCTGCCCACTGAGCTCTGGCTGAATCTACTGTGCCTTAGATCAAAGCTATATCCCTTATAGCCACCTAAAAGCCAATCTTTCCTAGATTTGGCCTACAGATGAGTCTCCCTCTTCGTTATGGGGCCTCAGAATTTGTAGATGCCCTTTGAGATAATTTGAACCTGTCATCTTAATTAGGACTTTTTAATTTTCCCTCAGATCCTTTTTTTCCCCTTCAACTTGCAGGCGCTATAAAAGGATCCTATTTCTTTTAAATGTCTCTTCTTTCATCTCCAATGGGATGATCATATCTTTATACCCTACATCTAGATCATGTTTTTTTCCTCCTACATGTGTATTTAATAATATCTTCATTTAATTATAACTCATGCCCACTAGCTAAGGATATGCTGACATACCCCACCAAAATCACAGTGTCCTGTGGGGAGGGGAGGGGGTGGAAAGGTTTTCATTAAAATGGATTATCCATTGCTGCAACACAGTACTACCTCATACTACTCTTCATCTCCAAAGTGAAAAGGCAGACCAGCAGTAGTTTATCAGTTATTTTCTCAATTTTCTCATGAATAATCATTTTCTAAAATACATACTTTTCATCAATTAATACTTTTAGTAATAGTAATAATTAAGTTGATACTAATTTTGTTTAATGTGAAAGCATTCCATAGAAGACAAATGGTAGGATGTCCTAAAAGTTTGAAGAAAATGTTATGGAAGAAAATTATGCAACTGAGAAAACTTTATCCATCAACTTTTATTTGTCTTATAGTTAGGAAAAGGCTCATTTTTCACTATTAGAGGGAATACACTTCAGTCCTGTCATTTCTTGGGAAGCCTCTTCATTGCGAAGCATGATTGGGTTACAAAGATGCATAAGCTAGTTCCCCTATCCTGAGGGAACTCTGTTTTATAGGTGAAAGAGGCACATAAGCAGATGATGACATAATATGGGGTGTGCTGTAGTCAAGCAGGACAGCCTTCTATGGGAGTTCACGAGAGGGATCTCTTAATCCACACTCAGATGAGTGAGCATCTTTGAGGTCAGAAATAAAAACAGCTAACACTCACTCAGTGCTTGCTGCATTCCAGGTACTCTTTAAGCACATGGCACATATTAGCACATTTAACCTTCACCAAAAACCGACAAGGAAGGTAGTATAACCCCCACTATCAAATGAAGCTTTTAAAAATGTTAGTGACTTGCCCAAGATCACATAGCTCTGCAGTGCTGGGTTGGGATCCAGAGTAAGGACATTAGATATAATATTAATAATAGTTCCACATCATAATCCCCAGGACCTAAAGGGGAAATAAGAGTTGCAGATGGAATTATTAATAAGATTGCTAATCAGCTGGCCTTAAGAAGACACATTAGCCTATATTATCCAGGTGGGCCCAGTGCAATCACAGGGTCCCTAGAAGTACAAGAGGGAGGCAGAAGATGCAGAGGAAGATACAAACTACAGAAAACAGGGAGAGATGCAACACTGCTGGCTTTGAAGTTGGAGAAAGGGGTCCATGAGTCCAGGAATGGACATGGCCTCTAGAAGTTCAAAAAGTCAAAGAAATAGGTTTTGCCCTAGAACCTCCAGAAAAGGAAACGGGCTTGCCGATATCTTTATTTCAGCCTAGTGAGACCCATCTCAGACTTCTGACCTCCAGAAATATAAGATAATAAATTTGTGTTGTTTTAAGCCAAAAAGTTTGTTGTTACAGCAGCAATAGGAAACTAATACACAGGCCCGGGTCTTTCTCATTCCAGAGGGCAAGGCCTTCATTCCACCCTCTTCCTGAGTTTCAAGTTAGAGGAAAGTTAGCCAATACATAGCTTGGTACATTTGGCCCTGAACTCCTTACCTTATTCTTATCCACACCGACAGGCACCACCAACCTTCCTCCTCTCACACATCTCCCCATCCCTTTGGCATTTCTCAGAGTATCTTCGATTCATCCACAAACTGAAAGGATTCAAGGTGTCCTGATTGTCTTCCAGATCATTGCCAAAAATATCAAAGAGAATTCTAAGCACAAGACATGATCAGAAGAGGGCAGTACTTTCATTAAACACCATGACAACTACCAACCAGGCTATCACCCATCGCACCTGCTCCTGCAACTTGTGTAGAGTGTGGAATGAAGCCTAAGGACTTAGTGGCCTTGACAGGAGGCAGAGGTTTGCTGCATTCAGTCATGCCCTCAAAACACACTTGGTCTGGTTCTAGACAAGACATTCTAAAGAGAGAAGAATGTCCTTTGCCCACTTTTTGATAGGGTTGTTCAATTTTTTCTTACTGATTTTCCTGAGTTCTAAATAGATTCTTGTTATCAGTCCTTTATCTGATGTGTAATATGCAAAAATTTTTTCCCATTCTGTAGGTTGTCTGTTTACTCTCATGACTGTTTCTTTGGCTATGCAGAAGCTTTTTAATTTGATCAGGTCCCATTTAATTAGTTTTGTTGTTGCTGTGATTGCCTTAGGGGTCTTCTTCATAAATTCTTTGCCTAGGCCAATGTCTGTAAGAGTCTTTCCTATGTTTTCTTCTAGAATTCTAATAGTTTCCGGCCTAAGGTTTAAGTCTATTATCCACCGTGATTTGATTTTTGTGAGAGGTGAAAGCTGTGTGTCCTGTTTTAGTCTTCTACGTGTGGCTATCCAGTTTTCCCAGCACCATTTATTAAATAAGGAATCTTTTTCCCAGAGTATGTTTTTGTCTGCTTTGTCAAAGATTAGATGGCTAAATGAGGATGGTTTTATATTTGGATTTTCTGTTCTGTTCCACTGGTCTGTGTCCCTGCACTTGTGCCAATACCAAGCAGTTTTAAGAACCACAGCCTTGTAGTATAGTTTGAAGTCTGGCAAATTAATACCTCCCATTTTGTTTTTGTTGCTTAAAATTGCTTTTGCTAAACGGGGTCTTCTCTGGTTCCATACAAAGCGTAAAATTATTTTTTCTATATCTGTGAAAAATGATGTTGGTAATTTAATTGGGCTTGCAATGAATCTGTAGATAACTTTGGGCAGTATAGACATTTTAACAATGTTGATTCTACCGATCCATGAGCATGGTAAGGTTTTCCACCTATTTACATGTTCTGCAATTTCCTTCCTCAGAGTTTCATAGTTCTCCCTATAGAGGTCCTTTACCTCCTTAGTTAAATATATTCCTAGGTATTTTATTTTCTTTGTTGCTATTTTGAAGGGTATTGAGTCCTTAATTTGGTTCTCCGTTTGACTGTTATGGGCATATATGAATGCCTCTGATTTGTGTGTATTGATTTTGTATCCTGAGACTTTACTGAATTCATTGATCAATTCCAGGAGTCTCTTGGTTGAATCCTTGGGGTTTTCTAGATATAACATCATGTCATCAGCAAAGAGTGAGAGTTTGATCTCTTCTGTCCCTATTTGTACTCCCTTGATTCTGCTCTCTTGCCTGATAGCTCTCACAAGGACTTCCAATACTATGTTGAAAAGTAATGGGGACAGTGGGCAGCCTTGTCTGGTTCCAGTTCGAAGTGGGAATGCTTTCAGTTTTTCCCCATTCAGTATGATATTGGCTGTGGGTTTGTCATATATGGCTTGTATCATTTTTAGATAGGCCCCGTCTATGCCTATTTTGTTAAATGTTCTTATCATAAAAGGGTGTTGAATTTTGTCAAATGCTTTTTCTGCATCTATTGAAAGGATCATATGATCTTTATTTTTGCTTCTATTTATGTGGTGAATTACATTTATAGATTTGCGTATGTTAAACCATCCCTGCATCTCTGGGATGAAGCCCACTTGGTCGTGATGGATTATTTTTTGATAAGCACTTGGATTCGATTTGCTAGGATTTTATTGAGAATTTTTGCATATATATTCATAAGGGATATTGGTCTGTAGTTTTCTTTTTTTGTTGCATCCTTTCCTGGTTTTGGTATCAGGATTATGTTGGCTTGGTAAAAAGTGTTGGGGAGAATCCCATCCTTCTCGATATTGGAAAATAGTTTATGTAGGATGGGCACCAGTTCTTCTTTGTAGGTATGGTAAAATTCATGTGTGAACCCATCTGGTCCAGGGCTTTTCTTTTTGGGAAGGTTTTTTATTGCTGTTTCGATTTCAGATCTAGATATTGGTCTATTCAGAAATTCTGTTTCTTCCTGGTTGAGCCTGGGAAGGCTGTGTGTTTCTAAAAATTTGTCCATTTCCTCCACATTTGCTAATTTGTGTGCATAAAGATTTTTGTAGAATTCATAGATGATATCATGTATCTCTGTGGCATCAGTCGTCATTTCTCCTTTCATGTTCCTAATGGAGGTTATAAGAGTTTTTTCTTTTCTGCTCTTGGTTAGTCTAGCCAGAGGCAAGTCAATTTTGTTTATTTTTTCAAAGAACCAACTTTTTGTTTTAGAAATTTTTCAAAAGAAGATATAAAGGCCGGGCGTGGTGGCTCACGCCTGTAATCCTAGCACTCTGGGAGGCCGAGGCGGGTGGATCGCTCATGGTCAGGAGTTCGAGACCAGCCTGAGCAAGAGCGAGACCCCATCTCTACTAAAAATAGAAAGAAATTATCTGGCCAACTAAAATATATATAGAAAAAATTAGCCAGGCATGGTGGCACATGCCTGTAGTCCCAGCTACTCGGGAGGCTGAGGCGGTAGGATTGCTTAAGCCCAGGAGTTTGAGGTTGCTGTGAGCTAGGATGATGCCACGGCACTCACTCTAGCCTGGGCAACAAAGTGAGACTCTGTCTCAAAAAAATTAAAAAAATAAAAAAAGAAGATATAAAAATGGCTAACAAACATATGAAAAAAAGTTCAACATCTCTAATCATCAGGGAAATGCAAATAAAAACCACAATGAGATATCACTTAACTCCAGTGAGAATGGCCTTTACCAAAAAGTCCCAAAACAATACATGTTGGCATGGATGCGGAGAGACAGGAACACTCATACACTGCTGGTGAGACTGTAAACTAGTGCAACCCCTGTGGAAAACAATGTGGAGATACCTTAAACAGATTCAAGTAGACCTACCATTCGATCCAGCAATCCCATTATTGGGCATCTACCCAGAAGAACAAAAGTCATTCTATAAAAAAGACACCTGTACCCAAATGTTTATAGCAGCACAATCCACAATTGCAAAGATGTGGAAACAACCCAAATGCCCATCAATTCATGAATGGATTAGCAAAATGTGGTATATGTATACCATGGAATATTACTCAGCTGTTAGAAATAATGGTGATATGGCATCTCTTTGGTTCTCCTGGAGAGAGTTGGAACCCATTCTATTAAGTGAAGTATCCCAAGAATGGAAAAATAAGCACCACATGTACTCACCAGCAAACTGGTTTCCCTGAGTGCACATTTGGGAATAACACCAATTGGGTATCGGACAGAGGTGGGGGATAGGGGGAAGGGATGGGTGTATACCTACTTGATGAGTGCGATGCACACTGCCTGGGGAATGGACACGCTCGAAGTTCTGACTGGGGGGGAAGGGGTGGGGGGAGGGGATGGGTGCATACCTACATGATGAGTGCGATGTGCACTGTCTAGGGAATGGACACACTTGAAGCTCAGACTCAGGGGGATGGGGAAGCATGGGCAATATATATAACCTGATCTTTTGTACCCCCATAATGAGCTGAATTAAAAAAAATAATAATAATATAAAAAAAAGAGAGAGAAGAATGCCTTGCACATTCATGCAGCTGCCTTGCCCACAACTCCCAAGAACCAGGGAAAAAAAGTGAGAATCCAGCTCAGGACTGCAGGAAGGCAATCCCACCATTTGCTGCAGAGCTGCCAGGGACCATGAAAGCAAGAGAGGAAGGAGGCTCTCTTCTCACTGCTTACACGGGCACTAGCCTATTGGTCATTTTAGCATCTTTAGTGTTCAGCTCTCAGCCTTCAAAACATTCTCTAGGTCTCTTGCCATGTGGCACCCAGAAGAAAGTGCAGTCTTCTGGGAAGATCCTTCTGATGGGCAGCTGAAGGCCCTGGGCACCAACCCAGAGGCCACAGTGCTGTGCTGGAGTCTCGAGAGCTGACTGTTAAGCAGTCAGGAATCTTGTGAACTGCTGGGAGCATTTACACAACAGAAATGGACAAATGCTACAAATTAGGACTTCTCCCTTCCCCATTCCTGCCCCCACAGCTGGTTTATCAGGATGCTACTGGGTAACATTAGCTGTATGCATTTTGCACATTGTGTTTATTTGCTTTTGAAAGCCAGCACCACAGATAAGACTGCCATTCAGGTTGCGGGCCAGGAGGACCTAAACAAAGGACAGTCGATGCACCAAGAAAAATAGAGCTTCTAAGCCCAAGTACTGGCTCATAGACAATTCCTTAAATCACCAAGAGAGGGAAAGTTCAAGTACCAAATATGTATATTATAATGAGGATAAAAACATAATGTGTTACATTGGAAGGGCAGACACTCTCACTGGGGCTCAGAGGAAAGAAAGGACATTCGGTTAAGATCAGAGAAATTCTCATGAAAGAATCAGTTGGGCCTTTATTCCTTGTTTTCCCAATAACTACTGAGTACCTCCTATGTGCTGAATCCTGTGCAGGTTTCTATGGGGGATTCAAAGATGAATCCAGATGTGGGTTCTCTCCTAGAAGAACATGCGACTTTGAGGGACCTCCAAGAAGGACCTGCTGGGGCATTTGGGCTCTCATCTGGGGGTTGTGTCAAGATTGTTTTCCTTGATCTCTGCTGCTACTTCCATCTTTAGCTTTTCTGCTTTTCAACACCCCAGTTTGACCTGCTCCTTGGTTTCTGTTGTCAGAACCCTGACAAGCCTGTTATCCTACTCCTCAGACTCTTGGACTTAGTATCACAAGTCTGGGTGGGCTTCCCCCATCCCATCCTATTCCCTTTCTCTTCCTGTAGCACTCGGTTCATGTGCCAGCCCCTCAAACGGGCCTTCCTCCCCACACGCCAATGCAACCCCCAAACACATATGCACACAGAGATCCAACTACATTTTATCACATCATCAGTTTCTTCTTGCATGGCAGTTATCATAATCTGTACTTATGTTACTTGCTTTTTTATTGTCTGTCTCTACCACTACCACCTGCCACTAGATGAGTTCTTAGGGTAGGGACCTGTCTCATTCACCACCATATCCCTAACATCTATCACCATACCAGTGCATCCAGTGATAAGTATTTAATTGATACAAATGTAAATGAAGTGCAATGATTAGGCCTCAGAGGAGGGAGAGGTTACAGCTAACTGGAAAGATCAGGAAAGACGTCATAGAAGAGAGGGGATTTGAGCTGAACCTTGAAGGATGGTAGGATTTGGGAGGCAGAGGTACAAAGTTAGTAAAGGCATGCAGGAGTAAGCAAAGCCACAGAAACCAGCAGAGAGAGAGATAATGAGAGCACAATTGCTGCAAAAAGATTAGACAGCCATTGCCATCAGTTTAGCTGTACATTCAGAATCTAAGGTTTTGGAAAGAGAAACATCTTATAATTTTTCTTTCCTTAAGACAGTGATTTCAAAACTGAGCTCCACAAAATCCTCTTCTGGCACAGCCTGGCTAGGGGTAGGTTGGAGGGAGGATTGGTTATCTGGACTTGCCTTTCCCCCCCACCCCCAATTTTCTAGTCCCAGTGAACCAGAGCAGTTCTACATTTATCTATTTTATCTGTTTGTGCTTTTAAGGAAGGTAGAGCCCATCTTTCTTGATTTGTCTTTTCTACCTGACAATATTTTCTTATGTTTCTTTTGTTTTTATTTTCAACTTTCATAGAAAAATCTGCATTTCTTATTTTTCTTCTTAAATAAACTCCCCACCCTACCCCCAGAGATTTGAATACTCTGGGTATCCATATATAGATTTTCCAGAGCAAAGATTCATTCTTTTAAGAAGATAACTTTTGAAACATAGATTCTTTCTTGTTTCCTATAGATCCTATGAGCCATACACAGATGTATTTGCAAGGCATATTTATGATCATGTTGAAAGATAACAAAACTGTGTCATGGCCATGTTTAAAGAAATAGAAATGGAAAAATATATTTAGATATCTAGGCGGAAAAAAATGCTTTCTGAGTTCTGGGACAGTATGCTAAATTTTAAGAGTGAATTGAAATAAATGGAGTAATTATTCTCTACTACATTCTGAATATTATGAGCTACATTCAAAAAGGTAATTTTAAAATTCAAAGTACCCTTATCAGTTCTAACATTTTTATGTTGCCTTTTTCCTCTGACAGGTTTGGGGTTTGATAGTAGTTTCTTTCAAATCAAAAAGAGAATCCATTCCCTTCTTTCTCACCCTGTGATTCAAATATATGCTGATTTCTTCACAGATCACATGTTTTATTTCCATTTAAAAGGCACCCCTACACAAACCTTTATCTGTCATGGCCTGATCAAGGGACTTTTCATTTTATCTTTACTGGTCAGAACTTTAGATCCACAAAGACTCAGAAACTTTGCTATTGATTAATCTTTGCATGGTATTAGAGGTTGAATCCCTGCCATAACAAATTCCAGGGTGAGATAAAAATTGTATGGTAATAAGTCCCATCCACCTAGGAGCCCATTTATTGCAAGAAATTCTAATAAACTAAATAAGTTGGAGTTCAGTTACAATGGGATTTAGTCAATATTTTTCATATCTTAGTGGAAATTATAGAAGTAAAACTCAGGGTCTGATAGCGATATAAACTTTAGGATTAAAAATCACAAAGAGTCTCTTATCTCATCAAGCTACACAATCTCTACTGCTGCTGCTGCCATTCACCTTCATTTCTGGTTCTAGTAATAGTAAGAAGCGCAGCAGTGGACTCATGCCCACAAGATCTATACATACCATCACCCAGAAAGCAGCTGGCTTAATGGTCTCCTGAAAACTCAATTATGGCAACAGTTGGGAAAAACACTTTGAATGGATAAGACAGGATGCAGTTAGGCTTTAAGTTAACAAAGAATAAAAAAATATAAGCAGAATATACAGGTCCAGGAATCAAGACATAGAAATGAGAGTCGTTTCTCTTACTATTGCATCTAGGAACCCAATTAAATAAATTTTTCTACCCATCCTTGCAACTTTGAGCTCTGTGTATTTGGAGGTCTTGGTTCTTAAGAAAGAAATGCTTCTACCAGAAGACACAACAAAAGTTCCATTGAATTGGAAACCTAAAAGCTGCCTGGCCATTCGGGGTTCCTTATACCCCTGAACAAATGGACAAAAATTAGGGTTACTCTTCTGGCTAGCTGGCATGATCTAGCCCAACTACCAAGGGGAAACAGGAATTACTGCTGAAAAATGGGGATGAGGAAGATTATGTCTGGAACCCAAAGAGTTCTCTAAGATACTTTTTTATTTATTTATTTGTTTATTTTTACTTTTTTTTTTTTTTTTTTTGAGACAGAGTCTCACTCTGTTGCCTGGGCTAGAGTGAGTGCCATGGTGTCAGCCTAGCTCACAGCAACCTCAAACTCCTGGGCTCAAGCAATCCTACTGCCTCAGCCTCCCAAGTAGCTGGGAACACAGGCATGCACCACCATGCCCAGCTAATTTTTTCTATATATATATTTAGTTGGCCAGATAATTTCTTTCTATTTTTAGTAGAGACGGGGTCTCGCTCTTGCTCAGGCTGGTCTCGAACTCCTGACCTCAAGCAATCCACCCGCCTCAGCCTCCCAGAGTGCTAGGATTACAGGCGTGAGCCACCATGCCTGGATGATTCTTCTTGATATTCTCACATCCAAGAGTAAAAGTTAATAAAAATTTAACAATAACAATAACAGAAATAAGGGCTACTAAAGATGCAAATTCTTCAGGAATGAAGGCATGAGTTACCCCATCAGGTAAATAACTGACCAGCTGAGATTCTGCCTGAAGCAAAGAAAATATGGAATAACAGTGGAAGAAGAAAGGTCAACAGCCTCCTTATGACCATTTATAGACATGAGGACTTTAACAGTTATGCATATTTCCCTTCTTGCTTATCATATGTATTTTGTGTATGCATGTATATGTATATATGTGTTTGTATGTGTGCATGTGTGTATATATAGTAGTATGTATACTAATTCCTTTAAATAGATACAGATTTCCATTTGGTATCATTTGCTTTCTACTTGAAGTACTTCCTTTAACATTTTATGTAGTAAGCATCTGCTGTTAATAAATTCTTTCAAAGCTTGTGTGTCTGAAAAAGTCTTTATTTCACCTTCATGGTTGACATTTATTTTTGCTTTGTATAGAATTTTATTGTCAAAACTGATGATGGTTCTTTCTTTTAATACTTTAAAGACGCTCCACTGTCTTCTGACTTGCATTATTTCCAATAAGAAGTCTGCTTTCATTCTTATCTTGTTCTTCTATCCATTATGTGTTTTTTTCCTCTGGCTAATTTTAAGGTATTTCTGTTTATCACTGCTTTCAAGCAATTTGATTAAAATGTGCCATCATGTAGTTTTCCTCAGATTTCTTGTGCTTAAGGTTTATTCATTTTCTTCAATCTGTGGATTTGTTTCTTTTTCATCAAATTTAAAAACTGTTTAACCATTATTTCTTCAAATATTTTACATACACACCCACATACATCTACTTCAGAGACTTAAAGTACACATGTATTAGGCTATTTAATGTAATCCCGCATTTCACTGATGTTCTGTTCTCTCTTTCTCTTTTTTTTTTAGTGTTTTTTTTTCTCTGTGTTTTATTTTGAATATTTTCTTATTGTTATGTCCTCAAGTTCAGTAATCTTTTCTTCTGCAGTATCCAATCTGCTGTTAATCCCGTTCAATGAACTTTTCATCTCTAAAATTTTACTTTTGGTCTTCTTATATTTTCCATGTCTCTCCTTGATATGAATATTCTTTCCTCTATATTCTTGAACATGTTAGAATATATTTATAATGATTGTTTCAATATCTTTGTCTACTAATTCTACTATCTGCATCATTTCTAGGTCTGTTTATTATATAGATTAATTTTTATCCTCAGTATGAGTTGTGTTTTTCTGCTTCATTGCATGCCTGATAATTTTTTTTGGATAACAGACATTGTGAATTTTACTATTTTGGGTGCTAGATATGTTTAAATTCTTTTAAATATTTTGGAGCTTTATCTTGGGATGGAGTTAAGTAACTTGGTAAGAGTTTACTCCTTTTAAGCTTTGTTTGCAGAACAAAAGTGGTCTTTACTTTAGGCCTAATTTTTTACCCTCTTCCACTATTGAAGCTAATATGTTTGACTATTCTGCCCAAGGTTTTTCCACCCTGGTTTGGGGCAACATGAACTATTCTCATCTCTGTGTGAGCTCTGGGAATTGTTCCACCTATTTTTTTTGTTGGTATTTCTTTCCCTAGCCTCATTTTCCTCACAGCCATGCTTTAAACGGTACTCAGCTAAAGTATCAAGGGGGACTCTGCAAATCTCTTGAGCTCTCCTTCTGCAAAGCTCTCTTCTTTCAAGTACGCTGCCTTAAAAATTCTAGCCACATTTACCACCCCACACCCAAATTCTCAACTCTGTCTCTTCAACTTGGGGAAACCATTGAGCTCCACTTGGGTTCCTCCTCCTTGAACTTGGGTCTAAAGACTCTCCCCACAGTAAGCTGGGGTAGTATGTAGGCTCATTGGTGATCACTCTCCTGTGTTGCCTGTTGTTCTATATCTGAAAAACTGTTATTTCCTATATTTTTGCTCATTTTTTTAGATGATTGAGGCAAGAAGGCAAATCCAGTCTCTGTCACTTGACCATAGCCAGAAGTGGGAGTCTTGTTTATTATTTTAAACTGAAAAATACTTACATATGGTTAAAAAAAAATCAGACAATGCAGAAGGAATATGTTGAAAAGTAAGTCTTCCTTGCACTTCCTACCACTAGTGCTCCTAATTCCCTCGTCCCTCCCTTTTCAGATGCAGTGACACCAGTTTCTTATAAAGTGTTCCAGAAATATCCTATGCATGTATTTGCATATGTATGAGAGAATACTGTACACAACATTCTGTAGCCCCTACTTTGTTATGCTTAACAATATGTCTGGAGATGTTTCCATATGAGTGCAGATAGTTCTATTTCTTTACTTTTTTATGGCTGCAGAGTTTTTCATTGTATGGCTGTAATGTGGTTTATTTAACTAGTTCCCGGTTAATGGATATTTAAATGAGTTTTCAGCCCTCTGCTATTATAAGCAATGCTGTAATGAACATTTCTGTATGTACATCTTTGGGCACATATATGACAATACCTTCTATTAGTCCTTCTGGAATGCTATAACAAAATACCATAGCCTGGATAGTTTATAAACAACAGAAATTTACTTCTTACAGTTCTGGATACTGGGAAGTCTAAGATTAAAGCACTGTCAAATTTGGTGGCTAGTGAGGACCAGTTTCCTGGTTCATAGATGGTACCTTCTTGCTGTGTCCTTTTATGATGGAAAGGGCAAGAGGTCTCTCTGGAGTTCCTTTTCTAAAGGCATTAATCCCATTCAGGAGGGCTCCATCCTCATGACCTAATCACCTCTCAAAAGACCCATCTCCTAATGCCATCACTTTGGGGATTAGGATTTTACCATATCAATTTGGTGGGGGAGGAGAGCATAAACATTCAGACCATAGTATACCTGTAGGATAAATTCATAAAATTAGAATTGCTGGATCAAAAGGGTTATGTATTTTTAAAATGGGATAAGTATAGTTAAAATTGCCCTCAAAAGAGACTGTACAAATTTACATTCCCATCAACAATGTTATGAGGGGCTATTTAGTTTAGATGTTGCAGGAAATAGGAAACAGGAATAGTAAAGGTCTGAATAATGACAGGATGAACTCAGTGTTTCCACAAAGCTCAGAAAGTGGGAAAAGGACAGAGAAAGGAAATGTTGAATTTCAGATTGTGTGATTTAAATCAAGTTGCATTGCATTTATGACATGCAATATATCCAAGTAACAAAACTGCACTTGTACCCCTTAAATTTATACACATTTTTTAAAATAATAATAATAGACAATTTTTCTCCTTATAAGTTTTAAAAACATGCATGACTGTTATGAGCAAAAATTATAACACTATCTGGTGGGGTTTTTAATGAATGTATATTAATACATATGAAAATTATAACATAAAGAGTGAAGAATAAAGGGGTCTATAAGGTTCAAAAGTGTCTATATTTTACTTCAAGTGATAAAATACTAACTCTTAATTAGACCACAAAAGGTTAGGAATATATATTGTAATTCCTAGAACAAGCAGTTTAAAAAATGGTACAAAAAGATATAGGGAAAAAGCCAATAGATAAATTTAAATGGAATCCTAAAAACTTTCAAAAACTCCAAAAGAAGGCAGAAAGGGGCAATGGAGAAACAGAAAACAAATAATAAAATGGTAGAACTAAACTCAACCATATCAATAATTACAATAAATGCAAATTGTTTAAACACACTAATTTAAAAAACAGAAATTATCAGGTTGGATAAAAAATAAGAACCAACTACATGTTCTTTACAAGGAACTCATTTTAATATAATGATGTAGATATGTTACAAGTGAAAGATGGAGCAATTTTAGCTCTCACATGCAAAGAACTTAGAAATCATCACTCCTGCCTTTACAACAAGAAAAAAATGGAACAAACTGAAAATCAATGACCCTTTTTGGATCCATCAAAGAACTGAGGTTGCAGGGCAAACCATCACCCCAAAATCAAGAGACAGAAGCAAATCACAGCCGAGATCAGCTCACCAAAAGCAAAAGCTGCTGGAGACAGAAAGTGTGGAGACAAGACTTTACTAGAGCCTTATCTGACCCGGGATAGGGTAGTCGCTCATCTACAGCCCTGTGGCCTTTTCTCACTGAAGGGAGAGGGGAAAGCCAAAACACTTTTGAAGGCCACAGCCCAGGGACACAGGCTTACTAAAAGACTGAGATTTAATCATAAGATTATTGCAGCCAGGCGCAGTGGCGCATGCTTGTATCCCCAGCTACTTGGGAGCCTGAGGCAGGAGGATCTCTTGAGCCCAGGAGTTCAAGTCCAGCCTGGGGAACATAGCAAGAACCTGTCTCCAAAAAAAAAGATTATAGAATGCCTATTGTCCTTACACCTTACCACCTTATCAACAGGGTTCCAGTAAAATAAGAGTGGATTATAGTTAAAGACCTTTAAGGTAAAGACTTGTACAGAGAAGGGGTTCTTGAGGAGATCTGAAGACAACAGTGGAAGCAAAAACAAGGACACTAGGAGAAATTGAAGTGTCTGGCCCTTACAGATTAAGCAAACGTTAACATAAAACCTCACATTAAAACTTATTGCCCTGAGATCCTATTACCCAATACATCATGTCTGGCTTTCAACAAAAACGTTCAAGACATGCTAAAATGCAAGACAAAATATGTTCAAAGCAAGCTTCAGAACAAGACTCAGATCAATGTGTTGGCAGGGTTCATTTCTTCTGAGGCCTCTCTTCTTGGCTTATAGATGGCCATCTTCTTTTCGTATGTTCACCTGGTTTTCCCTCTACATGTGTCTGTGTCCAAATCGCTTCCTATAGGACACCAGTCATGTTGGATCAGGCCCCACCCTAATGGCTTTGTTTAACCTTAAGTATCCCTTATCTTTATCACCAAATACAGGCACATTCTGAGGTACCAGGGGTTAGAACATCCACATGTGAATTTTGAGGGACACAATTCAGCCCATAACAAAGGACATCCTACAAAATACCTGACCAATACTCCTCAAAACTGCCAAGGTCATCAAAAATAAGGAAAGTCTGAGAATCTGTCATGGGCAAGAGGAACCTAAGGAGATGTGACAACTACATGTATCCTAAGTAAGATCTTGGAACCAAAAGAGGACACTGGGCAAAAACTAAGGCTACCTGAATAAATTAAAAACTTCAGTTAATAATGTGTCAGTATTGGTTCATTAATTGCGACAAATGTACTATAATAATGTAAGATGTTAATAATAAGGGACGTATCTCTACTATCTTCTCAATTTTTCTGTAAATCTAAAACTGTTCTAAAAACTATATTTTTAAAAAAGTAAAGAATGGAAAAAGATGTACCATGGTGGAAATATTTGCAATATCTGGCAAAGGGCTTGTATCTAGAACCGTTACACTTCAATAAGAAGAAACTCCAATTAAAAATATGGATAAAGCATCTGGATAGGCATTTCACCAAAGGAGATATATGTATGGTAAATAAGATACAAGATACTTGATATCAGTAGTTATTAGAGAAATGCAAAACAAAATCACGCATGAGATACAACTATATAACCATTAAAATGGCTAAAATTAATACTATTGAACATATCAAATGTTGGTGAGGATATAAATCAACCTGAACTCTCATTCATTGCTGGTAGGGATTATAAAATGATACAACTGCTTTGACAACAATTTGACAACTTCTTAAAATGTTAAACATATCTCAGTTATATGACTCAGAATTTTTATTCCGAAGTATTTATCCAAGAAAAATGAAAGCACGTGTCTACACAAGGACTCATACATGAATGTTCATAGCAGTTTTACATGTAATATCCAAAAACTCAAAACAACCCAAGTGTCTATCAACAGGTAAATAGATAAATTATGGATAAATTATGGCATATTCACACAATGGAATATAATTCCACAATAAAAACAAACTACTGATGCATGCATGCAACCTAAATGAATCTCAAAATCATTATATTGAGTGAAAGAAGGCATACCATCAAAAAAAAAAGAGCACATTTACATAAAAATACTAGAAAATGAAAACTAACCTATCGTGGCAGAAAGCAGACCAGTGTTTGCCTGGAGATGGATGGGAGGAGCAGGAAAGAGGAACCATAAAAAGACACAAGAAGATTTTGGAAGATGATGAATATGTTCACTACTTTGAGATGATGATTTCACAGGTATATAAATATGCCAAAACTTCTCAAACTGCACATTTTGAATAGGTACAGTTTATTGTAAGTCAATTATTTCTTATTAAAGCTGTTAAAAAGTTTACTAATAAAAAATTATATCTGGAAAAAATAATAAACTAACTAAATAAATAGATTTCTAGCATCTAATTAACAAGATCCTTCAAAATATGACTCCCTTCTAGGTAGTGAGATCTACCCTCACCGCATGGCTTTACTTCCCAACACATGGGTCTCCCCAAACATTCCTGGTAGACCAGCTTCTGTACCCTAACCCTCACTCTTTCCCTCCATTGTCCCTCCATCTATCCAGATCTCTCATCTTACAACATCCAAGTGTCACTTCAGCTCACTCCCTCTGAAATGTCGATAATTGTCAAAGCCAATCTCTCACATTATACGGTATAACTACTCCCTATCTTGTACTGAGATTTAGATATAGTGAATGCTCAATATTCACTGAATGGAAAAATGATTTTGAACCATCAGTTGCACGAGTATTAATCTTATTTTTTATTAGATCATCAACTCTTTGGGAGTGAAAGACATAAACTATTTTCCTGTATAAGAGGACTCCACATTGTAAATATGTTAAATCTTCCCAGGTTCAATGTGATCCCAAGTTTTAAAAGATTTGATTGACTTAAATCTAACTAGAATGTTCCTGGTAACAAGGATTTCTCTTTTTATTCAGAAACTGATATCAGTGGAACTGGATTTCTGAAACTAGGTTCTTAAAGTGGAGAAAGGATTAGAGAGTGGAAAAACTGGGAGCCAAGAGGCCATTTGGGAGTATGAAACAGCTAAGAAAAAGACAGCAAAGACTCAAAAAACAGCAATGGCAGTGGGAATAAGAATAAGAAAGTGAATTCAGAGATATTCAGAAGCTCTGAGACTAAATGGTGGATAGAGAGGGAAAAGAAAGTCTCAAGGACAGCAGTTGGGGCCGCAACTGAAGAATAAGAGGTACAGGAGAGAAGACAATAATTTCCCCTTTGGACACTTCAGATCTGAGGCACCTGCAGCCTTCTGATTTCAAGATTGTTCCTTTTTAAGCACCAAAGGAGGCAAGAAAAGCTTCATCTTTCTCTGTTGCATCCCTCTTAATAAAAGGATTTGTTCTGTAAAATTTTCATTCAGTCAAAAGGCCGCACTTAAGGACCTAAAGGCCACATTTCACCTTAAGGCTGTGAGTTCTCCACCCCTTGGTATTTTTCTCACTGGACTTTAAACTTCTTAAAGTCTGTATTAGTTATTTATTCCTGTATGATAAAGTAACCCAAAGCTCAGCAGCTTAAAACAACAAACATTTATTATCACACACAGTTACAGGAATCTAAGAGCAATTCATCTGGTGGTTCCTGCTCACGGTCTCTCATGAAGTTACAGTCAAGTTGTCAGCCACAGTTATGGCCTAAAGACGTGACTGGGGTGGAAGGACCTGCTTCCAAGCTCTCTCACGTGGCTGGTGGAAGGAGGCTGTGTTTCCTCATCATGTGGATCTCTTCACAGGGCTGCTCATGCATGCCTTTCCCCAGAGGGAGTGATCTGAGAGAGTATGCAATGGAGATGGAAGCCGCAGTGTCTTTTATACCCTGCCCTCGAAAGCGGCCTACTTTTACTTCTGCCATATCCTAGTGATTCCACAGACCAACCTGGTCCATTGTGGGAGGGGCTGCACAAGGGCCAAACCTGTCTTAAAGACAAATGTTTCCTAGCACAGTGCCTGACGCACTTAACTTATCAAATGGATATGTGTGTCAGGAACTCTAAAGAAAAAGTTTGAGGTGGAGTTTCAGATTCCAAAGGAGACAGCAAATAAATAATGGATGTGATTGTGGCAGTAGGTGAGAGACCCCAGAGGGAACACATAGAGTGAAAATACGTGAACCGAGGCTAGAATCTGGGGTTGCAGGTGCTGAAAGGGTGAGCTGAGAGAGAAGAGGGAGCTGAAGGGACTGGAACAGCCCAGCGCAGACTAGGCTCAGCATCAGAAGGGGAGCGTGGGACAGATGCAAAGGGAGAAGAGAGGTTCACACAGGAGCAGGTGGTCCGGAGCCTCAGGTGCTGCAGACAGACCAAATAAGACAAGGCCTATGAAGAGCTGATTTGTCCAAGGGCCTTCCAGTAGAGTGGTTAGGGCAGAATTTGGATTATGTTGGATGAAAAACTGAATGAGGTAAGAAATTACAGAGAGTGGATGTAGGCAAAACTTTAGCAGCAAAGTGAAGGGATAAAGAGATCAAGAAAGCAAAGGAACTATCCTTTACCAAGAGTTTCCTGTGGGCTAAGAGGTTTGTTAGGTTCTATATATATATTACTTTATTGCGTCCGTACAGCAACCCTGGGAGGTACTATTATCCTCAGTTTATAGATGGAAAAACTGAGGCTTAGAAAGATTAAGATTCCATACAAAGTGTATAATTATTTTCTCTACGTCTGTGAAAAATGATGTTGGTAGTTTAATAGGGATTGCGTTAAATCTGTAGATCACTTTGGGTAGTATAGACATTTTAACAATGTTGATTCTTCCGATCCACGAGCATGGTATAGTTTTCCACCTATTTGCAAGTTCTGCTATTTCTTTTCTCAGTGTTTCATAGTTTTCCTTATAGAGATCCTTTACCTCTTTAGTTATATATATTCCTAGATATTTTGTTTTCTTTGTTGCTATTTTGAAGTGTATTGAGTCTTTAATTTGGTTCTCTGATTGACTGTTATTGGCATATATAAATGCCTCTGATTTGCATATATTGATTTTGTAACCTGAGACTTTGCTATATTCGTTAATCAATTCTAAACTTGCTAAGGCACACAGCTAGTTAAATCATCAGGGCAGCAGCTTGATGAGAAGGCAACACAGGCAAAACAATACACAGCACAGATTGTTTTGGCCACTCAGCCTCTACCTCCCCGCCTCTTCTGATAACAATCCTAAAATCATTGCTATGGAGAGACTACACCTTCTTTACTTTCATCTCATGCATTTCAAATGGGCCATGAGTGGACATGTGACCTAGACTTCGATCAACACAGTGGGTATCATTAGCATCTTCCTTGCAATAGTTTCTGGGCAAACAACCCAAGAATTGGCATGGACGGGAAAATGACCCAATTCCTTGAAATCTAAGGCATCTAGACTCAATTCTGAGATTTTTCATCTGAACTATCAAGAAAACAGGCACTTCTTTTTTTTTTTTTTGCAGGGAGGAGCATTTAAACTGAGAAGCGCTTCTGAGTTCTGCAGGCATCTTGCCCCATAAGAACAGACCCTAGTGGAGAATGAAACATACACAGCAGAAGTCAGAGCTATGAGATGGAGAGAAACCAGGTTCTTGTGACATTATCTGAGCCACTGCATTGGGCTGTCCCTGTGGCTAGACTAACCCTAGATCTTTGACAATATTCATAAATTCTCTTTTTGGTCCAGTAAGTTAGAGCTGAGTTTTCTGTCTCAACTCAGTTTTGACCTAAAAGAATCCTAACTGCTATATACACATTTGTCTCTCAGCATAGGGATTACTTGAACATGTATTTAGGTTGAAACGGGGCTAGTTGAGTAAGAAACTATTTAGGAGATGATAACATAAGAAAGCTTTATTTTATCTGTTTACATATTTATTTAGCTCTGGGGTAATACAACTTGTCTTATATTTTATTCTTGCTATTTGTATATCTCCATTACCATCCAGAGAAAGTATCTCTGAGGCAAAGTAAGAGATCAGTATTAAAAGAATGATTATACACCACACTCTAAAAAATCATTTTAGAACATCTTTTTACGTTCCTAGAACTCCCTCATCCCATGTATTCACATGGCTAACTCCCACTCAGCCTCCAAGAATTAGCTCAATGATGTCAAATGCTGGAAGGGTGCCCCCTTAATTTTTCCTCAACCCTATCCCATCCTCAAGCTAAATTAGAGGCCTCTCTTTGATGTCCCATAATGTCTCCCACATATGGGGATCAGAGCTCTTTTAACAATCACCAAAACCACCACAGAGTCACTTGATTGCCAGACCACGGGGGCACCTCCAGACTACAAGGAGCTCCATTAAACCATGGTGTAGGCACAGTAAATGCAAGGAAATGAGAGTTGGGAGGAAACTTGTTTACTGCTAGCCTCCCAGACACCCCGGAATTCTACAGATACTGATGAAAGTGTCTATAATTTGCTGCTCTGAAATAATGAAAACCATTAAAAGAGATTCACTTTTTCTTAATGTTTAGGGTCTGCTTTTTTAATGTTCTTTTTGTTCTGGCTATATTTATCAAGCTTTGAAGAAAAAGGGAAAATAAATTGCACTGATTTACACGAAGATAGAGGCTTAGGAGGAAATGCTTTCATCTGACTGCATGTAGTATTGTGGAAGGAGAGGTAAAAGCACGTACATGCAATTATTTTATTAGTGAGCTTCCATTTATTGAAGGGGGGAAAAACCCTACAACATGTCTGAGTTTTGACTCCTACCCAGTGTGCTGCCAGAAATCAGAACTGCTTAGAGAAGGGAGTGGTCTGTGCCTTTCTTTGTCTGTGGGTTGCTCTTTCAACAAAGCCCCTCATGTTTTTGCTGTACTAAAGAGCAATGGCAAAAACTGCAAGAAGCCTGGCAGGATGGTGACATGGGATGCAGGCAAAAGCTTCTCCTGGACCATAATAGAATTTCACCTGGTAAGACTGTCCATTTTTAAAAAGTATTTTACTGTAATCCTAGCACTCTGGGAGGCCAAAGCAGGAGGATTTCTTGAGCTCAGGAGTTTGAGACCAGCCTGAACAAGAGCAAGACTCTGTCTCTACTAAACATAGAAAAACTAGCCCAATGTGGTGGAGTGCTTGTAGTCCCAGCTACTCTGGAGGCTGAGGCAAGAGAAACACTTGAGCCCAGGAGTTTGAGGTTGCAGTGAGCTATGATGCCGCCACTGTACTCTAGCCCAGGTGACAGAGTGAGAGTGTCTCAAGAAAAAAAATAAAAAAGTATTTTAGCTCCCTCTGTCCAGGCATTATGAAATCTAGGAGCAAACTGCAAACTCCATGTTCACTCAAGTTTCCTTCAAAATGATTCTTTCCTCAATCAGTCAGTATTAACACCCACTGCCATTAGCATAGAGTTTGAGAAACTCGGGGAGGACATTCAAAACATGACACATGATAATATGTGAAGCTGGCTATGTGAATTATCAATGGCGAGTCATAGTTCTTTTTGTTCTGCTAAAGTATATTCCTCAGAAGTTCCTAATTGAGACGGACACTGAAAGCAAAAATAAACTGTGAGTGGCATCTCTCTTAGCCCAGGTGCCCCAGAAAGATGAGCCGGAGGCAAGGACTGAGGTACAGATGCTTTCTTTGAGAGGTGCGACTCTAGGAGGAATTAAGGGCAAAGAAAAATGGGAGCGTGACAAAGAAAAGTGTAAAGCAAGGCTGTGAGCTTCATTCCTGTGCTGGCTATTTCTTTACAGTGAATCACAAAGAGATGTACCAGGTCACCAAGTGGGTTCCTTTGCTGGGGCTATGGGACTTTTCTGGAAGGGCTACAAAGAGGAAGTGTACCTTTTGTAGAAGGAAGAAAGGAAATGGGATTTATTTGCCCAGCTCATGTCCAGATCCAATTTCCTATTGGTCCAGGTTTACCCAATGGGCAGCTGATTCTCCTGCACTGCCAGGCTGTGTCATTCAGCCCCCTGGTGGCCACTGAGGAAGCCAGATTCCACATCCTGCAAGGTGGCAGTCCACCCAGGGCTGGAAGTAGGAGTGACTTGGCACAGATGAGCATGAGCCGGGGCAGGGGGCAGTCCATGCAGGCCTGGGGCTTCACTTGGGGAGCCCAGCAAAGGCTCTCACACCTCCCATGATCAAGGCTGCATCAGGGGCAGTTCAAGTTGGAAAATATGTCGATCAATAAATACTAAAGGAACACTCACTGGAAGTCTGATATTAACTTAGGCTTTGTGCAGAATACAAAGAAGTTTATAACTTAATTCTTGCCTTTAAAATATCCAAACATGCACAGAGATCAGAGTTCTGAGCTACTAAAGCCATTAAAATCTCCAGGGCAGAATATCTTAGAAGAGGGAGCTGCACACTGGAAGGGCTCCAGAAGTCTGTATAAGAACTCACTGCATCTCCTTAGTTATCCAGTGCTGCTCAACAACTTACCCAAAACTTAGCAGCTTAAAATAACACACATTTATTACCTCAAAATTTCTATGTCTCAGGAATCTATTCATGGCTTACCTGGGTCCTCTCCCTGGGATTTCTACAAGGCTGCCATCAGCCAGGGCTGGAGTCTCACCTGAAGCCTCAACTGAGGAGGGTCCACTTCCAAATTCACTGAACTGGTCACTGGCAAGACTTAGTCCATTGAGGGCTGTTGATCTGAGGACTCGTTCCTTGTTGGCTGTTGGCTTGAGGCTGCCCTCGGTTCCTTGCCACAGGGGCCTCTCCAACGTGACAGCTTGCTCATCAAAACCAGCAAGCCTGCTAGAAAGACAGAAGTCATGATATTTTGTAACCTAATCACATAAGTGGCATGACATTATCTTTGTTGTATCCTATTGGTTAGATGCAAGTCATTAATTCCAGGCCACATTCAAAGGGAGAAGATTATGTAAGGGCATGAATACCACCAAGGGCCACCTTAGTAGTCAGCCTACCATAGTAAGGCTTCAAGACAAGATTCTGCAAGGCCCCACGGGAATCACATGTTATAAGGCTCAGAGCTGGGAAAGACAAAATGGAAAGACCTCAGTGATAGCTAGAAAAGCCCCAAATATTTCAAAATTAAGTAATATATTGTTTATATACTTGCAAATAGCCCATAGATCAAACAAAAAATTACAAAGAAATTTAGAAAACATTTTAAATGAATAATAAAAATATAACACATCAAAATTTGTGGGGTGCAACTAAAGCTATAATAAAGGCAAATTTATAACTTTAAATATTTATATGAGAGAAAAAGAAATGTTTAAAATCAATGACATAACTTGACACCTAGAGAAGCTACAAAAAGTAAACAAATTAAACCTAAAATATGTATTAAATAGAAAGATGAATGACAGACATCAAGGAAATAGATGATACAGAAAATTAATAAAATCAAAAATTGGTTCTTTGAAGAGATCACAATTGATAACCCCCTAGCAAACCCAATCAAGAGAAAACTAGAGAAAATACAAATTACCAATATCAGGATTCTATGAGGGAATATTCCTACAAAATCCATGACATTAAAATATAGTAAGGGAGTAATATGAACAACTTTATTCCAATAAATTCAGTAACTTTAGAAAAATGGACAAATTCCTTGAAAAACTCAACTTCTCGAGTAACGGATGTGGTACATAACAGACGCTCCCAGGATCCCCGTTTGGCACAAGATCTGAAACAGGGAAGGGAAAACTACAAGAAATGCTAAAGAAAGCTCTTTAGAATAAAAGGATATGACACCACAGGCTAATTCAGATCTACTGGAAAGAGTGAAAAGCACCAAGATGGTACCATATGGGTGAATATAAAAATTATAGAGTTGGCTGCGGGGCTCTGGTGTGGCCTGAGCTGTTGGTCTTACACCGAGATGCTTCAAAAACTATATGTTTTCTCCCTTCTTCTCTTAATTTATGTAAAAAACATTGGGCTCTTCAAAGCAAAAATTATAGCATAGTATTATTAGGTTTAAATTTTAGGTAGCTATAATATGATCCCATTTATGTGAAATGTCCAAAATATGCAAATACATAGAGACAGAAAATAGATTCATGGTTGCCAGGGGCTCAGGGGAGGGAGGAATGGAGAATGAGTGCTAATGGATATGGGGCTTCTTTGGGGGGTGATGAAAATGTTCTGGATGAAATGTTCTAGTTACACAACTTTGTGACTATAATAACAACCACTGAATTGTAGACTTTAAAAGGGTGAATTTTATGGAATGTGAATCATCTCAGAAAATGTAAATAGGTACAATTATATGATAAAAATAGCAAAAAGGATGGGGGAAATGCAACTCTACTATTGCAATGTATTTTTCCTAAAGTAATTCAGCATAAAGTATAAGAAGATTATAAATTAAAGATGCATAGTGTAATCATTAGGGCAACCAATAAAAAAGTAAATAAAAGGAGCTATAGTTAAAAAGCCAAAGCAAAAGTTTCTGCTTTCAATCATGGTAGAGTAACAAGGACTAGACTTAACCTTTCTTGGTTATAAAACTGAACAAAATATATGAAACAGCTGTTTTCAAACACTGCACAACAGGTAGCACAGGACAATGATCCATGAGAGAAAGAAACAAACAACTGGGCCCTATACTGACCCCAGTTTTTTGCCAGAAGTTAATTTCCGGGTCACAGTTTCAGGTAGACGGAGTCAAGCAGAGCCTGGTAGCCTCACTGAAAGGAAGATATGGAAATTAGAGTTTGGGGAGGCTGAGGCAGCTGGAAGTTGTGGGCCAGGATTTGGACAGTGGGGATCTAGGAAGACAACAAGATTCAGAAATGTGCAGACAGGTCTGCTTGAGCCTTTGATGAGTGCTGGGTTATCCATGCATAGAGTGAAATTTCACAAGGCAAAGCAAAAAAAAAAAAACCAGGGAGTTGTAAACATGAAATTCCCCAGAGTTCGCACAAGGAGAAAAAATAAGAGCTCTGCCCAGGCAGGGTAGAGAGTCTTCAGTGATCACCCAGGGAATTCCTAATCACCCAATACAATATGATCTCAACTATAACACCTTGCTTGATGGGGAAATCCTAGACATATAGCAAAAGAATTAATATCAGTGCAAACAGAATTCACCAGTCCATAAGAAGAAAAAAAAAAATACATAATGAACACATAGGATTTATTTCAGGAGTGTAAAGATTGCTTAGTATTAGAAAATCTACTAATATAATTCATCATATTAATAGATCAAAAAGAAAAATCATATAATCAATGCCATAGATGTTGAAAAGGCTTTTACAAAATTTAAACATTCTTGATTATACAAAAAGCTGCGAATAAAAATATACACATGGCCAGGAGCGGTGGCTCATGCCTCTAATTCTAGCACTTTGGGAGGCCAGAAGTTCAAGACTAGCTTAACTAAACAAGAGCAAGACCTCGTCTTTACAAAAAATGGAAAAATTAGCCCAGAGTGGTGCCTGTAGTCCCAGCTACTTGGGAGGCTGAGGCAGGAAGATCTGGCTGTCCTGTGGTATTCTCCAACCACGGTGGCTTAGAGTTTCAATTTTAAAGGTTCACGTGGAGATAAAGTCTAGAACCTGCACAAAGTGAACAAAATTGAATCAGATCTTTATATCAAGTCAGGACCCCCAAAAGATGATACCCACAGTGCAAGAGTTAACTAGAAAACAAAAGATGTTTCACACATGTGAATGATAAGAAAACTTGCTTGTTTTGTTAAGTCTTATTTTCTTAAGATGTAAGTTTTACATTTCCCTTAAAAATTCATAACCACAAGTTGTTACCCTCTCACAGGTTTGGGTCTAGAATCTACCCTCCCCTGTAAAGCCAGAAAAATCCAAGCCAAGAATGTATTTTAACATAGTTCCAGATTGTTAGTGCTGCCAGGCACCTGGATATCTCCCAGCAAGCCCAGTTCCTCTGGGGAGCAATGCCCTAAATTCAGGCCTCAAAGAATAAAATTCGAAGTTCAGTAAGTTTACACACACAGGCACAAGGGAAATAAGCCATCCTGAATGAGAGTCAGCCTAGGCAACAAATGGAATGAAGACTACAAAGATCACAGATACTGAGACAAGACACGAGAATATATATTCTTATATAAAATTAGAACACTTAACATGTGTAAAGAAATAAAAGAGGGAATTGAAATTATGATAATGGAACACGAGTTTAAAAATGACCAAACTGATTTGAAAAAAGAAATAGAAGTTCTAGACAATAAAAAAAAGTACCAATTCAAGTTAGAAATCCCTTGGATAGTTTTGAACCACCAATGAGACACAGCTGAAGAGTTAATTATTAAACTACTGGATACAGCTGAAGAAATTAGGGTCAGGGTCTTTTAAAATTCCTAACTCAGACCTGAAACTGTGTATCCATGACAACAGGACTTTGGTGTAAATGATGAAATGATGACAACAGACTGTGACAAAGATGACAAGAGGCCCACCAAATTGTCTGCCCCTTCTATGGAATACAGCAGTAGGTGAGAGGCCACTGTTTAGATAAAGGTTAAATTTCCAAGTTCCTCTCCCTGCAACTAGTTGTGGCCATGTGCCTGGTTCATGCCAGTAAAATGTAAGAGGAAATGATGTGTGAAACTTCCATATCAAGGCTTTTTAAAAGTGGGAGCATCCCCTCCATGCCCTCTTTCCTTTGCCTCCAGCTTGCAGGTGTAGCTGATGATACAGTCGGAGAGGGCAGAGCCATAAATGAAAGCAGCTGCACTTTCTGAAGGATTACCAGTGGAAGGGCACACAGCTCTGAATGGATTCAGGTGAGGATGAGACCCTGGAGGACAGCATAAGATGAAAAGTGCCTGGGTTTTTACGTCACTGCGTGGAGGACAGTCACCTGATAACCAGGAATATTTGTCTTGCACTGTTATGAGAGCAGAAATAAACTTCTAGTTTGTTTGAGCCATCTTACAACTTGGGGATGATTTTATCATAGTCCCTGGACTATCCTAACTAATACACAGTGAAAACAGAAAGTTTGTATAATGGCAAAGAACATGGAAACCTACAGAGACCAAAGCAGGAGCAATATAACAAACTCCCAGATGGAGGTATAGACTGTCAGAGCCTCACGGCCCCGTAAGAACATTCAGCTGCTAATAATACCATCTGCTTGAAATGAGAACACTGTCAGGACGAAACAACTCATCTTTGCCATTTTTGATGGGAGATTTTATACCCTCATGGACATCCCTGCCCTAGGTTCGACTCTTCTGGAGAACCTAGGTATTTGAGCATCACCAGGTATAAGTAACTAGTACAAATAAAACCTGTTTACTGTGAGACTAAGTGCAATAAAAGTCAATTTCCTAAACCTAGGCTTCAGATGTGGCTAATTCGTCCCAACATTACTAGTGGAAGTTTAACTGGAGAAAAATTTGTCCATGTCTATCAAAATTAAAAACTCACATATTCTCTATTCTCTGGCCCAGCAATTTATAAAGAATTTATCTCACAAATATACTTCTCTACATACATAAACAAATATTTCCAAGGCATCCTGTTGTAACATTTTTATAGCAAGAGCCTGGAAAAATTCTAAACATCCATTAATATAGGACTGGTTAAATAAATTATGATATATTCATATGATAGAATGTAAAACAGCCATTAAAAAGAATAAAGCATGGTGGAAAATGGGTATGGCAGTTTCTCAGAAAATTAAACAAAGAATTACCATATGATCTAGCAATTCCACTTCTGGGTATATACCCAGAAGAACTGAGGCAGGGACTCAAACAGATACTTACACATCTGTGTTTATGGCAGCATCATTCACAAGAGCCAAAAGGTAGAAGCAACCCAAGTGTCCATTGACAGATAAATGGATAAATAAAGTGCATTATATTCATACAATGGAATATTATTCAGCCTTAAAGAGAAGAAAATTCTCATGCATGCTTACAACATGGATGAACCTTGAAGATATTATGCTAAGTGAAATAAAAGTCACAAAATAACAAACACTTACATGATTCCACTTACATGAGGTACTCAGAGTAGTCAAATTCATACAGACAGAAAGGAGAATGATAGTTGCCAGGGGCTGGGGGAAGGAGGAAATGGGGAGCTGGTATTTAATGGGTATGGAGTCTCAGTTTATAAAGATGAAAAAGTTCTGGAAAGGATAATGATGGTTGCACAATAGAAATGTTCTTAATTCAGTGTGCCACTGAACTGCACACTTAAAAATGGTTAAAATGGCAAATTTTATGTTATGTATATTTTACCACAATAAAAAAAAATTACCCCAAATCGAGTTCATTTGGAGATGCAACAGAAATAAATAAAAGCTTAAGTTCAGAAAACAGGGGGAAAAAAAGAATTAGTTCTCTGTGTACTGATACGGAATGATAGAGAATATCTTAAGTGAAAAAAGTAAGAGCAGAATGACATGGATAATATGCTACCATTAGTTTAAAAAAAAGAATATTCTTGTGAGAGGGTGTGTGTATGTGTGTAAATACGAGGTATTTATACATACAAAGTATACGTATGCACACACACATGATTGTCCTCTAAGGTGGAAAACCAGTCGGCTGGCAGTGTGGGTACCAGGAGTCACTCTTAAGTGTGTATCTGTCCTTAGTCTGTTTTGTGCTGCTATAACAGAATACCTGAGACTGGGTAATTTATAATGAATAGAAATGTATGGGGCTCTGGCCGGGTGCGGTGGCTCACGCCTGTAATCCTAGCACTCTGGGAGGCCGAGGCGGGTGGATAGCTTGAGGTCAGGAGTTTGAGACCAGCCTGAGCAAGAGCGAGACCCCGTCTCTACTAAAAATAGAAAGAAATTATCTGGACAACTAAAATGTACATAGAAAAAATTAGCCGGGCATAGTGGCGCATGCCTGTAGTCCCAGCTACTCGGGAGGCTGAGGCGGTAGGATCGCTTAAGCCCAGGAGTTTGAGGTTGCTGTGAGCTAGGCTGACGCCACGGCACTCACTCTAGCCCAGGCAACAGAGTGAGACTTTGTCTCAAAAAAAAAAAAAAGAAATGTATGGGCTCATGTTTCTGAGGCTGGGAAGTCCAAGATTGAGGGCCTGAGTCTGGACAGAGCCTTCTTACTGCATCATCCATGGTGGAAGGGCAAAGAGAGGGCAAGAGAGAGAGCAAGAGGCGGCTGAACTCATCCTTCTATGAGGAATCCACTCGCGAGGTAACAAACCCACTTCCACCATGATGGCATCAATCCGTTCATGAGGGCCGTGCCCCCATGACCCAATCACCTCCCGTTAGGCCCCACTTCCTCACACTGAATTGGAAGTCAAGTTTCCAACACATGAACTTTGGGCGACACATTCAAACCATAGCAATATCCTTTTTTAACCCTTTGGATTTCGAATTCTGTGCGTGTATTATATTAGCCATTGAAACATTTTTAAAATAAGTTTTTAATAAAAATGTGTGCCATGCCTTTCGAGGTGCATAGGACTTGGTAAGGCAGAAAAGAAAGAGATCAGCGCAGCTGATGAAATAAATTGCACGAAGAAAGAAGCAGAAATAGGGACTTCCATGCTGTTTCTGAAGGGAGACAAAGAAATTGTTTTGGCCTCCTGAGGGTGATTTTGGGCAGGCACAATGGAATGGTCCCACAGGCAGAATGATTGGGACAAGACTGTAAAAGTGAGGGGTGGGGAGGGGCTAGACTTTCCCTAGGAGGCAAAGCAGAACCACTGGAAGGATTCTGGCAGGGAAATGACAAGATGAAAGGAACTGGCTTTGGAGGAAGAGAAATCCAGTGGCAGCGTAGTTTTAACCTCCAGGGCGTGAGTGGGCAGCTGCCTGGGGTTTGGCAGGATGAGAATAGCAGAAAATAACCTGAGAGGACAGAAAAAGGGAAAAAATGAGTGCAGCAGAGCTGTGCAAAAGAGGCCCAGAAGCAGAAGCCCAGTGCTAGAGGAGGAGGTAAGAACAGAGGCAGGCAAGGGGAAGACCTCAGAGGAAAAGAAGATATGATTTTTTTTCATCCCAAGTCACTGGTTTTGAAACCCAGCTATGCCAAAAATTCACCTAGAGAACTTTTTGAAAAATATGGATTCCTGGTCCCCATTCTAAATCTACTGAATTGGAACTTGCGTGGAAGGGGGAGACAGTAAAAATATATATAGTTAGGTCATCCCCACCACCAGTTTCCTAGTCCAGATGACTGTCACCTCCCACCTGAAATATGACAGGGATATACTGCTCTCCCTGCTTCCATCTTTGCCCCCTCTCTCATAATCTATGCTCTTCCACAGGACAGCCAGAGTGATCACTTCAAAACCAAAGTCAGACCATATCACTCATCTGCTCAAAATTTTCAGTGCCTTCTTATCTCACTGAGTGAAAGATCCTAAATCCTTTCTATGGCCTAAAGGGCTCTCATAATCTGCACCCACCCCTCAGCTCCCTGCTCTCTGCTCTTAACTTTCCCTCCATCCCAACTTACTCATCTTTATCTCTGGTCTCCTTGCTGTCTCCTGAAAAAAAAAAAAAGTAAAACAAACATGCTACAACCTCAAGACCTTTGCACATGCTCTTCCTTCTGCATAATGGCTCTTTGCCCAGTTATCTCCCAGATATCTAAATGCATTCCTCTCTCACTTCAGCAACCGGTAATAGGATGAGAGGCTGCAATTCACATTTATGTGAGCAAAAGGCATGAAGCCATAGAGGTCAGGGATCAATAGAGGTCATGAGGCAATAGACTCTATGAAGCAACCAAAGCATGAGACATGTAGCTGATATAGGAGGAAGAACAAAGTACAGGCAGTTGGTAACCTAGACGGGTGGTAGAGATTGCAAAGAGTAGCTGGGACACCATAATGGCAAAGCAGAAGAGTAGAAAGTAACAGATGTTGCTTCTTACAGAAAAACCAAATAGGTCCATTTCCAAAACTAAATCATATTCTGAAGGACCAGTTCCTCTTCTTCCAAAAGTCCTAGGCAAGCAACTGCTCTGTCCTTATTATTTCCCTACATGGTCATAACATGTAACCTTGTCACATGAGGAAACCTATGTATGTCATGGTTCTTTATAACTTGAAAGAATCTTTACTAGGTGGTCTATATATGTTTGCTAAAGACTATTAAATACCAAAAAAATGTTTTTAAAATTCCATCTGTGTGAGGACACTCAGTTTATGCTTTGTAATAATCAGGGTTATACTATGTTATGCTGTGGTAACAAACACTCTCACATCTTGGTGGTTTCCTTCTCTCACAAAATCTGCTGCAGGTCTGAGTAAACATCTAGGACAGCTGTCCTCTGTGACGGTTCAATTTCTCCATATCAATTTGTACTTTCAAGATAGCTGAAGCGGTGTATAGCAGACACTGTTGGGGCCATACCCTCACTGACATGCACCTTAAGCTGCCACCAGTTGCTTTCTTCAAACATCTGTGACTCTTTGCCCTAATAAATGGTTGTCTACCTGCGGGCGCATGCTTGCAGGGAAAACTGGATGTGCTAGAGAGTGATTATGCCCAGAAGCGGCTCTCAACCAATAACAGACAGGGAACTGGGGGATAAATACCCTAGCCTCAGTTGGAATAACTCTGAAGCAAGTTCTATATTGTCTCCAAGAGATCCCCAGTAGGATTGAAATCCAGTTGCCAACAGCAATTACTGGATTATGCACACTTTCTTGGCTTCCTTTCCTTGCTTGTTTCACTTTCCTAGTCCCTTACTAGTGTTTTCTCCTGCTATTTGCACTCAAATCCTTGCCTCAGGGTCAGCTTATGGGGGCACCAATCCAACACACAGGGGAAGGGAGCCCTGAAAAACTGCATCAACTATTAAAAGCTATCATACAGAAGAGACACTTACGTATCTTTGGCCAAAGTGAGTCATCTGGCCATGCCCGACTCTAGGTGGATGAGAAGGTCCATTCCTTCTCCCTGTCCAGAATTACTAGGAACCAGAGATTGGTCAATCAAAGTAATTCTGTCACATGCTTTTTGCAAGGTAGAGAGAACAGTTGAAAAGAATTTAGAACTTTTGTCCCATGACTTAATTACCTCAACTGACCTGACACTCTGAGAAGGAGTGTGAGGCTGTTTTGAACCCCTGGAGGACTTAGGGAGTATGATCTTCCCCTTCTTAAAGAGAGCAAAAGCACATTTATTTTAGGGCATAGGAAAGCAAGCTGAGAGGGCAGCTGAAAGAGTGACAATAGGTAGTAAAACATGAGCTTAACTCAACAAAGATCTGGGCAGCGTGCCCAAAGCCATGACAGGGTACCTCCTTGGTAAAAGGCACAAGTTGTGTAAATGCTGTCGCCGTTCCATCCTGGGGGAAGACAGAGAGTGTTTGTTTGTCTTTTAACATCCCCAATTATTTATTTTTCAAACATACTGAATACCTTTGTGCTTAGCACCAGATTAAAACCTGGACATGCAGAGATAAAAGACGTGGTTCTCAGGGAATACACTTTCTTCACTGAGAAATGGGAGTAAACAACATCTATGCAGGAGATGGTGTAGATTTGGAAGTCTGGAAGTTTTAGAAAAAAATATGTTGTACTCAAATTGCACTCCTTTTCTTTGCTCCCCTTCACAGCAAAACTTCTTGAATATATTGTCTAAATGTATTAGTTTTCTATTGCTGCTATAACAAATTACTATATGCATAATGGCTTAAAGCAATACATATTTGTTGTTCTATAGGTCAGAGACTGACATGGGTCTCAGTGAGCTAAAATCAAGGTGCCGGCAAGGCTGGATTTTTTCTGGATGCTCTAGAGGAGAATCTATTTCCTTGCCTTCTCCAGCTTCTAAAAAGGTTGCCCACATTTCTTGGTTCAAGGCCCCCTTTCTTCCATATTCAAAGCCAGCAACACTACATCTTTTGGAACTTTTCTCTGTCATCACTTTCCTCTCCAAACAGACTGAAAATGTTCTCTACTTTTAAAGATTTATGTGATTAGATTGGGCCCACCCAGAAAATCAAGGACAATTTCCATTGCACCCTTAATCACATGGACAAAGTCCACTTTGCCATGTAAGGCAATCTATTCACAGCTTCTGGGGACTAGGGTATGGACATCTTTGGGTGGCCATTATTCTTCCTACCACAATACTTTAAAATTTTTGAAAGTGCATTTTACTTACCACATATAAGAAATTAATACATGCACAAAGTCAATATTTAGAGTGTAAAGATGAGCAGTTCACAGAGATGGATTTACAGACAATGTGTCACCTGATGGAATAAACCACCTCCTTGCTAATAACTAAGGAAATGCACATTTAAAGCAACTTTAATGCCATTTTATACCTTATGCACTAGTAAAAATAAATAATAATGTTAAAAATCTTATGTGAATGTGGCTTCAGGGAAATATTAATATATTGTTGATGATTCTGTAAATTGTTTCAGTCTTTCTAGAAAGCAATCTGGCAATAGTTAGTTAACAAGCTGTTCATGCCTTTTTCCAAATAATTTATCTTTAAGGATATTGACCTAAGGAAATGACCCCAAAGAGAAAATTTTAGAAGCCATGGGTCTAAACAAGTCTTCACAGTCACATTATTTATAAGAGAAAGAAACTGGAAACAACCCAAATGTCCAAAAATAGAGCTATGGATGAGCAAACTGTGGCATATTTACATTATGGACTGCTCTATAATCATTAAAGAGACAAGTTTATGGATTGTGTTGACTCAAGGTTACATGGGCTTGAAATATTATTAATAAAAGGACAAAGTACAAAATGTAAGTGCACAGCTATTTCAAATATATAAAAATAAATATGGTGTATATATCATGGTTCATAAAATAAAGACATGGATATAATAATTTAATGTTTAATATGCTTTAAAATTAAAGCATTCAATATTCTAGTTTGAAAGAGTAAAGTGGATATTACAGTGAATTACTAGAAAAAAGTTATTTAAGAGAAGTTGAACAGATACATTTATGTATATAGGGTATATTAAGTAAGAAACACTGACAGAGATCTACAATGTATTCAGCCCTAAGTACATTGTTCACAGCAAGCAGAACAAACGAAAGTAAGATAGGGTCCCTGGAAGAGTAAGACAGAGTCCCTGGGCTTGATAGATATTCAAGAAACAAAAAGCTTATAGTATATTCCAGTATAGATGATTTTTTTTCTTCTGTTGAAAAGACTAAAGGGGTTCTTAATTGTACTTTTAGAAACTCTAAGTTTTACAAACACTTGCTAGAGTTCTGTGAGACATTTTGTGAATGAAATTAGATGTTAGGTAATTTTGTGAAATCACTGCCCTTCGCCTATTCTTTTTGTAAAAAAAAAAATGCTGATTTTTAACTATTCCTTTTATTTTAAAATGCTCTTTTAAAATACTTGGACACCATGGAAAAGAACAAATAAGAAAGTAAAGTACACCACCCAACATCAGTTTCAGTCCTAAGAAATAACCATTGTTAACATTCTATAAACATTATTTTAGCCAGGCTCATTTACTGAGTTCAGCCTGAGAAGCAGAACCAGTAGGAGATAGAAGTATCACAGGCATTGGCTGCACAACTGTGGGAGCCGGCTAGACAAGTCCGAGAGCCTCAGGACAGGCCATCAGGAAAGGCAGGGAAGAACTTTGGGGCACAGGCAGAAGTTCTTCTTCAGGGAAACCTCAGCTCTGCTCTTAAAGACCTTTCAACTGAATAAGACCCACCTGGATTACCTGGGAAAATCTCCCCTGCCTAAACCCAATTGATTATAAATTTTAATCATATCTGAAGAAATACCTTCACAGCAACATCTAGATGAATGATTGAATAACTGGGGAGTTTAGCCCAGTGAAATCGACAAAGCAAAAAGACCATCATAGTCTACCCATTGTCAACTTGACCCCCATACACATCTCCTTAAGCCACATTTAATGTCCAAATAATGATAATAACAAAGTCCTGCTTCTGCTTAACATGATACAACTATCTTTTGTACAACTGAAACCAAGCTAACCCTTTCTCCCAAAGAGGATGCAAAGTTCTTAGGTGATGTTCATTCTTCTCCTTTAATAGCCTGTAACTCAAATACTGTGATATAAAGTTAACTATTACTAATACATCTTAAGTGAGATGATAAGGGGAGAAGAATGAGAAGAAAACAAAAATATTTGCTTATATACATACAATATATTCATAATAAAATCAGGAAGAAATACTCATAACAACTACAGTCCTCGTTTCTGCCACTGGTTACCTGGTTGTAGTAATTATGACTACATTCTTCCACTGACCATTCCATTTTTCCCTTTGCCCTGAGCAAGCACCTCAGCTGGCTATGTTTGTTCAACTGGTGGGGTGACCTAAGCCTTTATTCCTAAAGGATCTGGCACATTTGTGGTCCTACATGAATTGAATTGTTGTAGTTTTCCATTGACTTTGATCACAAGGTATGATATTACTAAGAGACATTCTAAGGAATCTTCTGTATTCCAAACATACTCTTCTTTACCGCCACTGTGGGGTAGGGGCCAAATTTCCCCTTGGTAATCAGCATCAGTCACCCCAGCCAGTACAGTAACTCCTTCTTTGCCTGTTGATTCACAGGCACGAGGAGCCCAAAATGACCAGGTAGCAGTCTCAACTTCCAGGTCAATGGACCATCGTTGTATCTCTTGGTAGAAGTATTCCTCCCTTTGTAACTAAAACCTCTGGACCAGCAAAGACTAAGGACATGGGGAGAGAAAGCAAAAATTTTGCTAGTGGATCACCAGGCACTCTTATTTCTGCCCTTTGACTCTTGGACTCATGAATTCTAGCTATGGGAGACACAACACTATATATTAGATGTTGATTCAGAGCATGTACAACAACCTGGAAGACACCGGCCCAGCCCTGCAAGGTGTTGTCACTAGCTGGTGTTGTAACTGAGTCTTCAAAAGGCCATTCCACCATTCCTATCAAGCCAACTGCTCCAGGATGATAGAGAACATGGCAGCCAAATGATGGCACCAAATTGCCAAAGGCAAGGTAGACATGGTTACTGTAATGGGCAATGATGTCCAAGCAGTGATCAGAACAGTCTGACTCACAGAGACCTAAGTTTGGCTAATTGATCATGGTGTCCCATGTGGCAGGTTAGTAGTTTGCCAGAGGCTGAGGGAGACTGGGGAATAATTGCTAATGGGTATAGGGGTTTGGGGGTGGGGTGATGAAAATGTTCTGCAATTCAATAATGCTTACGGTTGCAAAACTTTTATATCTATACCATATATTTTTATACTATAATATATATAACTTTTATATAAAATACTAAGAGCTACTGAATTGTATAATTTAAAAGGGTGAATTTTATGGTATGGAATTAATGGCATGTGATAAAATAAATAATTTACAATGTTTATTTTTTAAAAAATACATGTAATATTTGTTCGTTGTAGAAAAACTAGAAAGTACATATAGCACAATGAAGAAAATTAAGTCACTTAAAATTCAAAAAAGGTGAATAGAAAGATGAGATACAATGTCAACTTTCAAGAATCTCCTATTTTGGTACTTAAATCTACAAACTAAGAGCAATACAACACATAAAGTGCTATTAAAACTATGACCTGCATACTAGAAGGATTAAATACTTCTAGATGATCTTTCTCAAGACATGCACGGATGGGATAATCTGCCTGATAGCCTTCCACCCTCACAACCATTCATGATAAGTAATGGAGAAGATTCCAGCAGTGGTCCTATCTCAGGAAGAAAAGCAGACCCACCTCTGACAACAACTCCATGCTTCGGTTGGCTCTTGAAGTGGTGGCTGAACTGTAGGTGATCTGGCAGAGAAGACTGAGCCAAAAAACATGAATTAATCTAACTTTAGTCAGGTGAGCTTAATAAGAACTTTTTGCCTTTTAAAATTTTTCTTGGCCAGGCATGGTGGCTCACACCTGTAATCCTAGCACTTTGGGAGGCCGAGGTAGGAGGATCGCTTGAACTCAGGAGTTCAAGAGCAGCCTGAGAAAGTGCAAGACCCCATCTCTACCAGAAATAGAAAAAATTAGCTGGGCATGGTGATGCACACCTGTAGTCCCAGCTACTCAGGAGGCTGAGGCAGAAGGATCACTTGAGCCCAGGAGTTTGAGGTTGCTGTGAGCTAGGCTGATGCCACAGCACTCTAGCCCAGGCAATAGAGCAAGATTCTGTCTTTAAAAAAAAAAGAAGGAAAGAAAGAAAATTGTTACTTAAAACAGCGTTTGGCTATCCCCATTACATGTGCTGGTTGCTCCTACACAGACTCTTCAGTCTCTGGGGGAAGCCCAAAGAACAAAGTGTGGAGTTTTACAGGACCCTCCTATACCTCCTACATATTCACAGTATATCAGGGCCCACCTAGCAGCTCCTGTGGTTGAAGAAACTTGAGCAAGGCCTGCCAAGTATATCAGTGTCTAAGAAATCTACCAACATCTTTCATGGATGAGGTCATGCCCAGTGCTAGGTCACCTTAGGAGCTATTCTGAAGTCTTTCTCAAATATCAAAATGGGACATTCTGGAGCTTCAGAGCCTTTCCTCTGCAGAGAAGCTGAGAAATGATTATTTGTAATCACTTCTCTCTATTCTCACTCAGTGCCCTCCTCTTCACTTTCTCCAGCCAGCTAGCATTACCCTGTGGGAGGGAGCTGGAAGCATCTCTTTAGAGAAAGCCTGTCTAATTACTTAATTGTTGCATTTCAATTGAGAATGCTGTGCTTATGATTTTGTTTTTTGATTCATTCCCCCTTTCACTTTTGTGGGAGAAAAATGTGGTACAAGGTATACCCCTAACCCCATACCCCTTTAAACAGTGCTTTGGTGCTGATGGACCAATAAAGCACAGGAAGAGCTAACTGGCTTCACATCATGAGGAAACTACCTTGTAATCAGCTCCTGTCAGTGGGAATTGCCTTTTCTCTGGGGAGTTTTGCAATAGCAAATGGGAGTGGATGAGCATATCAGTCGGGATGGACGAGGATGCTGCAAAAAATGGCTCTAAACACTCAGTGGCTTATAACAATAAAGGTCTGTTCCTCCCTCATCCAACTCATCCAGTGAGGGTCGGCTGCTGCTCTGATTCAATTACTTTTCACTTTGGGACTCAGGCTAATGGAGCAGCCTCAATCAGAAACATTAGCAGTCATTATGGCATTGTGAACCACACATGCTGGCTGTTAACAGCGGCTGCTCAGAAGTGGCCCACATTTGACTGGCCAAAGCCAGTCACATGGCCGCTTCTGAGTTCACCAGGACAAGAATGTATAAGCTTCCCATAGACAGGAACACCACAGGGAGGAGACCAAAATTATGGGTGAACTATCATATAGTTGACCACAGTGGGGTGCTTGCTTTTTCTCCCTAAAAAGTTGTCCTTACACTAGAAATTCAACTAAAGTAGGCCTGTAACTACAGTGCTTTTTGCCTTTCTATATTCCTAGGATTTAAAGAATAACAAAAGGACATTCTGTTGCTGTTTTATCATGTGATAAACATATAGCAATTTATAATCATCAGAAATTAGAATCCTAAAATCTAAACTATAAGAGGACAAGCGAGACAGATACCCATGCTTTTCCCTAATGTCTCTAATTCACAAATCATGAAGGGAGGGAGGGAGAAAGGAAGGGTGTATGCAGGGGTGGGGGAGACAAAGAGAGTGCACACTCTACCTAGAAATTCAGTACCATGTCTAACACAGGAAGGTCCTACTACGCCTTGTGAGTTCTGCCAGGAACCACCATGGACAGTTCCCATGGCAGGCCTTTGCTTCAGAGAAAACCACCACGGTCCTGGGGCAAGTTCATTCTGCACAACTCAGTAACTTCACGCAAAAGTGACCATATTTCTAATTGTCGAGAGGTATGAGGTTCTGGGGTAAACAGCTAGGTTTGTCATCTTTTCAAGTGAAAGGAACATTTGAGTTATGGAAAACCATCCAGAGTATCTAATAATACAAAAATACTTGGGATAAAAACAAGGTACCCCTAATAAATATTTTGGTGGAATTAGAGAGCCTGATGCAGATATCTCTGTATCTTCATCTGTCAGAGAAATGCCTGAAAGGTGATCCTGACAAGGCAGAGGAAAATAGAAAGATCTTTGCCAGTGATCCTATCTTGGCTGTGTACACTAGAATCAAGATGTGAGATTCAGCCCTCAAAAACTAATCCAAGCTTATGAAGTTGGCATGACTTGGTCTAGCAAAATTAACAGTCTTTGGAGCCAGGCATACCTGAATCCTGTCTCTGCCACTCACAAGCCATGTGACCTTGAACAACCTAACCTCTCTGCACCTTGATTTCCTCATCTGTAAAATACAGACAGTAATGACCCTCATTCATATGGTCATGGAGAAGATTCAATGAGGTAATACTCCTGGCACATGGTAAGTCCTTAATAAAGTGTATCTATCATCAATCAATCATCATCATTAGCTTCATCTTCTTCTTCATCGTCATCATCATCATCATGGGCCAATCTATAAAAGGAACTAGGGAGGTACAAAAGGTAGCTCAATCATGAAGCATTTCACAGCTGGTGGAGGTAATGTGTGTTTTCATAATATAATTGTATATCCTATATTTCTGATTTTTTAAAATACCAGCTCGAACCAGATAGATTTCTGATTTTTAAAACATTGTGATGGATCTCATTAATTAACTGACTAATGACTTAATGCTTTATTTAAAAAGGTTTGGAAAAATCTGGGTACTACAATTCTAATTGTTTTTCCCATTAAATTCAGCAGCAACCGCAGCACCACAAAAATGAGTGTCTTCATAATTGAACTATTTCCATTCTATTGAGAAGTGTCTGAAATTTGTGGTTTTATTAACTGAAATGAATGTTTGTCCTCATGCAGAAAGAAAAAAGCATCTGTTCATAATAATAATGCCATGGAAAAATTACCACAGAAATCAATTGTTTTGTTCCTCCTTGGATAAATTTGCAAAACTTTGTAGAGTTTTCTTGAAAGACAAATTTAAATCCATCAAAAAATGTTACCTTCGAAACATAATTGCTACTAAACTATTTTATTTGCATATTCAGATTGTTACCGGGTGAAGCACAATTTGTGGGATGGTGTTTTTCAGAAAGACAAATGGGGAAAATTAATTATAGAGTTCTGGAGTTCATTTACCCAAAAGCACAGAAAATATATATTAATAAGTGACTTCATGTGAATAACTAGAGCTCATGGAGGTATTACTATTTCCCTCCCTGAGATAGGAATGAATTTTTCCTAGGTACTTTGGTAGCCATGGGCTATATAACTAGAATATAGCCCATAAATGGACAGGCAATTTAGGCTTGCCATTTCATTTCATCAAAATGCCATTCTATGTCAGTTCTCTGTATGGCCATTTCACTAAGAGTTTAATTTAATCTAAAATTTATTTTCTTACTTGAAAAGATAAAAATTGGAGATGCTTCCCCCAATAGCTCCCCTCTCTTACTATTAATATACTATCCCAAGAGGGTACTGTTCATAATGGACTACTCGTGAAAGAGGAACTATTGCTAGAAAACAAAAATCTGAGGACATGTCCAAAGAAAAGCAAATTTTAGGAATTGTGATTTTACTTACTTGTAAATTTATCATTTTTTAAACAAATAATTAATTCTGGTAAGAATGTTGAGAAATATATACTCTTATCTACTGTGGGTAAAACTGTAAACTGATATCAAATTTTTGAAAAGTTGGTACTGTGTTTTCAAAACCAAGAATCTGGAAATCTTATCAAAGGCAGGTTAAGACCATGGGCTCTGGAGTTGGAAACCTGTCTTCAATTTCCTACCCATTACCTGCCATGCAACTCTGGACAACTTTCTCAACTTCTCTGAACCTCAGAATCCTCATTTGTAAATGTTGGAATAATATTTAATTTAGGACTGCAGTGAAAATCAATTGAGGTAATACCTATAAAATATTTATTACAGAGCATATTAGTTTTCTATTGCTGTGTAACAAAATACCACAAATTTAACAAGCTAAAAGAGTACACATTTTTTATCTCAGAGAATCTTTGGGTTGGGAGTCTGGGCATGGCCATTGAAAAATGTGAAGCAACTTAAATGGTCACCATTTACAAAATGCAAGGTCCATGTAGCTGAAGCATACTGTGTGAAGTGCAAGAGGGTAGTTGAACTACCAAACCAGGAAGAGCAGATCAAGTCTTTTGGCTGTCCACTAATGCTTTCAGACCACAAAACCCATCCTATTATCTGAAAGTTGACCTGAGTATAATGGTCACAGGAGTGGTAAGAGTAGAAGTATAGAAGTATAAAGCAGCTCTTTTCAAGCTTCAGTTTTCTGGTCATACCTGTCTCCTCCTCTCCTTGTCCCTGGCATCATATCTCTTTATTCCATCCCTTCATTCCTTAAGCACCATGTTGGGTGCCAAAGTTCTGCTCTTTAGTTCTGTTCCATCATTATCCTTGTTTCCATCAAGGTCTAAGCAAAGTACCCATCCTATACTCTAGCTTCACAAATCTGTTGACTCTCACAACCCACTTTAGCCATCCTTACCTATAGCTATGCTCTCAATTGTGGCAGCATCTTGGAAATCTTACATTCCATCTGTCTCCCTGAGCATTGTGTTCTATCCTTCTTGCTCTCTCAAATTTTCACTTCCATTTCATCGAGCTTCTCCCTCAGCAAGGCTTCCAGAGTCTGGACCTCTATTTTATCTCCTATTGCATCGAATTGCTTCTGTATCCATTTCTTTCCAATCCATCCAGATCCAATGGCCCATCCCTTCAAATGCTTTCTTACCTCTTACCTTTCTTGTCTTACTTTATTTTTACTTTAATGCTTTTATTATAAAATTTGCATATGTGTGCTGTTTATTCTCTATTTCTCCACCTCCAGTTCCAATCCCCACTCTTATCTGCCCTGCTCTTGCCCTAGGAGACTGACCCCTGTGGATTGCCTCTCCCAGGACCCCTTGTCACTTGGCTTATGGCTGGATTCAGCCAATGGGAAGCACCAGAAAGAGATTGGCAGAGGGGAGGGAAAAAAGGTTAGGGTGGCACGTACCTGTGCACACCCACCCCAGCACTGACACTGTGATGCAAACAGGGGAAACACGAAAGCCTGCCCACCTGCTTCTCCTCTACAAACAAAAGCCTTAAGTCACTAGTGTGGGGCAGCAAATTCTGTTTCCCCAGGCAACACATGAAGATCTGTTACAGCTAGGGAAAGAGTAAAAGAAGAAAACTCCTCTCCCTGAGGGAAGGGCAGGAAACAGTACTGGGCCTAGGATGCTACATCAATAATTAAAGGTCTCCTACCACTGGGGTAGGAGCAAGAAACTCTCTCCCACACAAGATGTGTTAAACATACAAGACAAGAGTTTGGCTTCCATAAGGAAAAGGAGCAGGATGACTGAGATGCCACTCTAAAACCCTGGCACAGAAGACCTCATACTGGGACTAGATCAGGATAACAGAGAAAAAACCCTGACCCCCACCACCAGACTTAGCAAGGACCAAGTAAAAAGCAACAGTGGTCTACAAGTAGGGGAGGGGCAAGAGTGTGGAGAAAAACCCCTCTTTGGAACAGGTGCACAAGGCAGGCAGGAACATTGGGGAAAACTCCCTGGCACCACAGCCCCCATTCTAGCAAGGTTAACCCCAGAGGAATTTGAAGCTGGTGGCACCTAGAACATAACCACAGCAACAACAGCACCCAAATCCAGCTCAACTCCTGGCTCAACTGACTCATCCTCTCTCACCACCACTACCACATACACACACTAATGGTCTCGCAGAAGAAATATGTGTGCCCATTTCCAGGCACAAATACTATATCCCTCATGTTCTACTATTCTACATACAATGGACAGCATTCAATTAAAAATTATAAGACACACACACACACACACACAAAGGCCAGGAAAAAAAAACCCAGTACCAAAAGACAAAGCAATCAACAGTCCCGGCACTAAGAAATGACCTAGGTGGTGGAACTGTCAGATAGGGAATATAAAATTACTAAAACTCATATCTTAAAGTTTCTAGTGGAAAGGCTGGATAATATGTATGAACAAATGGAAAATTTCAGCAGAGAGAAAAATCAAATGAAATGCTTAGAAGTTTAAACACACACAGTGACAGAGATAAAGAATGCCTTCAATGGCATCATCAGTAGAATTGACACAGGTGAGAGAAAGAGTGAACTTGGGGACCAGCATTTTGGACCAATTTTCGCAGCCCTCAGAGGGCTGTACTCACTTTTTCTGCTCCCTAAAGCATGTATATTTTTCTAATTTGGATGCCCAGCGAGATTCAGCCCATTTGGAAACCCAGCTTCCTGGTGTTCACATCTTGTCTCTTCAGAGAGGCTGGGAGAGGAACAAAGGACAGAGGAGGCCAGATGAAACAGGGGAATAGCTAACACTAACATACCTCTTAGTAATGCCAGGTATTGCTCTCAGCACTTTGTATTCTTATTAATATTATCTTACTTAATCCTCATAGCAGCCCTGCCAGGCAGGTGCTTTATCCCATTTAACAAATGAAGAAATGAGGCAAAGAGATTAAACAATTCCCCCCAGAGTCACAGAGTAAGTGGCAGAGCTGGGATCCCACCAAACCAGACGTTTGACCCAAAAACGCTTCTTCTTCCTGCTATGCCATACAACCTCCAGAGGTGGCAGGAAAGAAGCACCACTGTATGCATAACCACTCAACTTTCAACCACAATGGAAGTCTAAAACCTAGAGGGGAAGTAGATACTCCAGCTTTTTGAAGAGACCGACAGAAGTTCCGGATGGAGGATTCCTGGCGTTGACTTTTCATGAGATATAGGCACTTGTACACTGAAGGTGTTCAATCCAGACCCTTTTTAAATGGCCCTGCTGTCCTAGGTCATGTTTCCTCATCCAAGAGAAGCCTGCTACACATCTGTAGACCTCTCCTGACAGAATAGAACAAGTAACCCACCCCTAGAAGAATGGGATTAGTCATAGAATTTTTTAAATAAAGTATTTCTTTAGTAATGAACACAATTTCTATCAGTCACAGCAAGCAGAATATGCTGGTTCTGAACAGCCAGGGGAGAAAGTTTATAAAAGGAAACAGTAAATTACAATAAATTAAAGGTCTGTTCAGTGGCAGGAGGGACAGTCTTCTTTCTAAACAATGCTCTGTCCCAAAGATATTTTTTTCCTGCCAAAGAGGATAGAATCAGTGTACCAAGAGTGTCTAACTACAGAATAAACAGAGCTTTGTCTTGTATTTTGGTTTTATTTTAACCACTACATGAGGGGAGACAGAGAACTGGTATTTCACATACCAGAAATTAGAATGTAGTTTTTAGAGTGTTAGAACAGGAACTTAGCTTTTGGCAGGAACAGAATTTCAAACTCTCTGAGGTTTATTTTAAGTTCAGTTGTATCTAAATTGACTAACAAATATAGTTTATGAACCATTATTACCTTCCATACTAGTCATGTTTTATGCCATCCCATAATCATCTAAAACACCTTCCATAGTTCTTGTGGGGCACAAACATGGTAAGTTTATATGTCACGTGGGTAAAAATGGCAAAGAACTTTACCACCTACAATAGCAGAGCCAAGTTTATTTGAGGCCTTGTCTCCATCTGATTAAATAGTAAATATTTAGCTCTTGAATGTCAAAAATACACTGAATCCTTTAGCTTTTCTTATAAGCAAATAGAAAAGTAAGCAATTTACAAATAGTATTGAAATGAATGGTTTGAGTGTCTCCTTCAGAGCTTCCCTATAAAAACTGATTTCCTTCTTAAAGGAAGATTCATATTTCTGTTTCCTACTTTTCTTTCTCAAAGAGGGAACTGGTTTTACTCTGTTTCCAGAGAAGAGAAACATGTCAGCAGACTGATGGGGAAAGGCAACCAGATAAACTGTAGGAATATGACCAGAAGAATAGGACTAAGAATGCAGGCTCCTAGTCAGGAAGTCTGGGTGGCCTGAGATTCTGCATTTCTAACCAGTTCCCAGGTGATGCTTACAGTGCTGGTCTGAGGACCACACACTCAGGGTAGCAGGGATACAGGCAGCATCCCTACAAGTGTACCCCAAAACACCAACTTCTTGATCTTTCAGTGGCTAGGCCCCTGAGCTGGTCACCCCCAGCCTCTGCAGCCCACACGGGCCCCAAGTGTTGCCAGCTTGTCACAGTGGGTGACAAAAATATCTTCTCAATGTGCCATGATGGGCAGAAGGTTGGGAAACACTGCTTCAGAGGTCTGGAGGCTGAAGATTTGGGCTTCGTCAGCAGGGGTCTAAGAAAAAGTCTATGGAGGTCACTCGGAGAGCAAAATGTGGAAGAAAATGTGCGCAAAGGCAAGTCCAGCACAGGAAAGCTCAGAGGCCAAGAGAAGGCAAGGCCGGGGTAGCTGTGTAAGAACGTGCTGCAGCATGGTGGCAAACTCTGGTGATGATGCCCTAAGAGATTTTCAAATTAAAAATTAAAAAAATAATAATAAAATACAAAAAGAGATATTCAGGGATCAGAGAGGAAAAGATCCATGTGAAATTTTACAATGTAGGCCAGGTGCGGTAGCTCACGCCTGTAATCCTAGCACTCTGGGAGGCTGAGGCGGGTGGATCCCCCGAGGTCAGGAGTTCGAGACCAGCCTGAGCAAGAGCGAGACCCTGTCTCTACTAAAAAAAAAAAAATAGAAAGAAATTATCTAGACAACTAAAAATATATAGAAAAAATTAGCCAGGCATGGTGGTGCATGCCTGTAGTCCCAGCTACTCGGGAGGCTGAGGCAGAAGGATGGCTTGAGCCCAGGAGTTTGAGGTTGCTGTGAGCTAGGCTGATGCCACGGCACTCTAGCCTGGGCAACAGAGCGAGATTCTGTCTCAAAAAAAAAAAAAAAAAAAAAAAATTTTACAATGAACACAGGCCAGGGCCAGAAGGACTGGATTTGAAAAAAGTGCGTTAGAATCAAATTTGAGATTAGTCTCTCCCGTTGAGAAGAGTTTGCCACAATCTTGAGAAGGAATTGGAATTTAAGCAAGAACACACCTGTCATGTATATTGCATTCATCATTGACATGCATGTAAATGCTCTTTTTTTAAAACAGGCTGTGTATCATTCATCTATAGCTATATTTTTGTTCTCAGCTAATTTTTTTGTTGTTGTTTCCAAAAATTGGAGCATTAAAGAATGTCTTCGGATGTTGTAAATGAGTTCTGGATAGTGACGCAGCCAAGCACCTGGTCTTAATCTTAATGTCTTATATAAGGACATCCCTTAACTAGATTAGCCACATACCCAGTGCTTACAAGGGATTTCAGGATCTGGTCGCCTGCAGCAAAGGAACTGCGTGGCCAAGTCCTCCTTTCAAACTATCCCCAAAGTCCCGTGCCAAACAGGACCTTTACCGATTCACTAGCTCCCACACTGCACATAGTGGCCCTGAGCTCTATCTTTGTTATGTTAATGTCATGATACTGTTCTCTGGAGAACTTCATCTTCGATCTCCCGACAACATCAATTGGACTCTTTCCAGGGGTTCAGTTTTATCTTCCTTCTTTGCTCTCCCTGGAATCCTCCTTGACTGCTTGGCACTTTTTGACTCAAAGAAGTCCCAATATTTGAATTCAACCTGTGTGCTGTCTGTTCCAATATAGTGAATTATTCAGACCTGGAAGGTTAAGTCCATTCAGTCCAACCCACTTAACATCTGAATCCTTCCTTTCTTCCTCCTTTATGTGTTAAATAGGCACAAACTGAGCCGTAATCAAAATGCAACTTTATTTTTATCACCCACTGACATGTTAAAATTAATCCCCTGTGCCTGGATGAAAACTTTGGTAGGTACCATGGCCTCTTCTGTTCCTTCCTGGGTTATATTAGACTCACCTAGGGTCTGTAAATTGCAAACATAGATCAACTGAGCAATTTGAATGTTCAGTCCAAGATATTAATCAAAACTTCAAGCTGGATTTAGCATTAAATACACCAAATACAGCCCCCTCCTCCAGTTCAAACCTATTTTCTTGCAGTGGCACAAAGTCATGTGGTGGGTTTTGTCTCAGGACCCTTGCTTACAGTTGTGCAAGCTGGGCACTGGGCAACTCCAGGGGAGTGGGAGAGGCCCCCCCCATTCAAACTTACAGCCCTTTTCCAAATTTTCACAAAGTTGCTGCTTAGTGGGGCACTTCTAGGCTTCTCTACCTCTCCCCTTGTGTGGGTCAGCACAGGAGAAGGAGGCCCTGTGAGAAACAGGAAATAGTACTCAAAACTGGTGACTCCCTCAGATTTGCACTCTCTGGTCTGGCTGATGTTTAAGGCTGTTTCTTTTTTTTTTTTTTTTTTTTTTTTTTTTTTTTTTTTGAGACAGAGTCTCACTCTGTTGCCCAGGCTAGAGTGAGTGCCGTGGCGTCAGCCTAGCTCACAGCAACCTCAAACTCCTGAGCTCAAGCGATCCTCCTGTCTCAGCCTCCCGAGTAACTGGGACTACAGGCAGGCGCCACCATGCCCGGCTAATTTTTTCTATATATATTTTTAGCTGTCCATATAATTTCTTTCTATTTTTTTAGTAGAGGTGGGGTCTCGCTCTTGCTCAGGCTGGTCTCGAACTCCTGAGCTCAAACGATCCGCCCACCTCGGCCTCCCAGAGTGCTAGGATTACAGGCGTGAGCCACCGCGCCCGGCCTAAGGCTGTTTCTTTTGTGGGCTCTTCTGAAGATTTGGGGAGGATTCCCCTGTGGGCCACTCCAGCTGTAATCCAGTGGTGTGGGCAACCCCAGCTTTCCTCTATGCCTTTAGCTTTCCTTTCCCAAGCATTTACCCACACGTACTTTCATGCTGGAGAGCCAGAGGGAGCTCTGGTGAAGACCCTCTTGGTTAGGACTCAGGTCCAGGGCAGCTCTTCCTCCCTGGCCCACAGGCATCCTGCAAGTCCATCCCAGCACGACCTGTGCTGCAACCACACTTGAGTTCTCTCAGTTGTGAGAGACCTCTCTGGAGGTCCCCTGTATGCTCAACTCTCAGGGGTCACATGTCAGACTTTCCAAGGAGTCCCGTAGAAGCCTTCTCACTAGACTTGAACCGGAGGTAGCCCTCACCTCTCCCTGGAGGGAAGTGGGGCTTACACAGGACAGCAAGTGTCTTCAGAGAAATCCATCCATGTTGTCTTCTTGTTCCAGTCTGACCTGTATGCATTTCCTTAATCTGGCTAAGGGGCCCAAGCATTACGGAACAGTCCTGCCTAATTTCTTGTGTAAATTCTGCATGGGGAGGAATCGGTCTCACACTCATTTTGGTAACTGATGGCCATTGTATTGGGGCATTTTGAAATTAAGCCCCAAGAACATCCATTTAGAGCCATTCCACTCTTCCTCTCCTAGTACTAACAGAAGTAAACTTTCAGGGAAAACCGTAATTCTCCTTTTAGATTTAACAGGAAAGACAATAGCTGAGCTCACTGGAGTAATAACCTCTGTCCAGAATCCTACAGGACCCCCTGGGCAGCCAAGCCGAAGGTCTCCTTGGGATTTTCTGACACCAGCTCCACAAGAGGCTGGCAGCCTTATGGTCCAGTCTGATTCTTTCCATCAATTTGGTAATTGTCCCAAGAACCAAGTGTTAAATACATGAAGTTTAAAAAACATCCTGTGAGTGAGAGACACATATCCCAAGGCATTTGGCCATGAGATGAAAGTGAATTTTTATAATTACATTTTTAAATATTGTATTTCTCATTCTGAGAAGTTCCTCTCAGACTCTCTCTGCTAGCCACACAACTATTCCCCAAAGATGTCTCTTCTCTGGTGGCCCAAACTTCAGCATGCACAGTGTTCCAAAGAAGCCCCCTATGCACAAAATCCCCTGGCCAACCTTCTTGAGTGGAATTCAGTTTGTAGAGCAAAGGTACCAGCTGTTTATAACTGCAGGGAGTTTTCCCAGGAAGAAGGGAGATCTCTATGGCTGTTGGAGTCCTAGTTATACCACTGAACTATGAACTGGAAAACTTAAAGTCAAAGTCTTCATGTTCCTTCCCTGAAGGGCTCTAATAAACTTGGTGTCCCCAGCATACACTCAAGTACCAGGATGGCCTGGTACTTAGTTCAGTGCAGACTGGAATCTGGAGTCTAGCTCTTTGAAAACGTCACGGGCTGGGGGGCCTCCTCAGGGTGTTTATTTGCACAGGGTGGTAGACCTAAGGGGAATTTGGGCATGTATGTGTGCATGCTCATCCAGCCCCCCAGATTATTTTTGAACCCCTCTGAAGAAAAATTTGAGGCATACATTAGAGGAACTGTTTTCATGAGGGAATTTGTAAGACACTGGGCACAGAAGGTACTACTTTGGGACTCTGGAGATAAACGAGGTGCAAAGTTAGGAATGGGACTATTTTCCCACCTTTGCATTGAGTCTAGGACCAGGCCATGACACCTGAACCCGGACACTGGTGTTCTCACAGGGCACGAGACAGGGTACCCCTTGGCACTCTCTGGCTGTTCTATGAGTAAAGGGCGGTAGCTGGGAAAGACAGAGACAGAGAAGAGATGGCAGCAGACCCCTGCAGTCACTATGCTTGACAGACTCGTCCCTGATCCAACATGTTTCAGCCTCTCAAAGTACCTAAAACTGGGGGATTTCATAGGAACAGGTGCGAGCATGAATGGGAAATTTAGGACACTGATTGTAAGGGGGCTTCATTTGTGCCCACAAACTGGCTCAGCTTTGACTCCTGACACTCACCGAAGAAGCAGCATTTACAAAATGGGAGCTTTTATAAAAACAACCCAACCTGGTTATAACATGACTCACATTGCATGGGTTATGGCTTATTCTGGGGCAAATTCTGACTGGAAACAAATCCAGCACCTACTCAAACCTTGGGGTGCATAAGAATCACCTCCAAATTCATCCTAGGCATGCAAATTCTGGGCCCACCCCCAGAAAGTCTGATTGAGCAGATGTGAGGTGAGGCCCAAGAACCTGCTAGCAAGCACCCTCAGGTGCTTCCTAGCCAGTGAACCGAGGCCCTAGCTTTGACAAATGCTGCTTTACAGTAATAAATCACCAGGCTGGCACATGTGGCAAAGAGTTGGAAACATTTCAAGTCTCCCAATGAGATTGAAAGTGAACATCTGCACACCAAGGGTCACTCTCACCCCCCCCCGCCCCCCCAACACACAAGTTGCCTCTGGTAACAGGAGACGCCTTTGAAGACGCTCTTGCTGCTACAAGTCTCAAAGGTGACAAAAGCGTCCACCTAACTGCCAGATGAAGAGTCGCCTTTTGTAGACAGGAACTTCCCATCTGAGGACATCTGCAACTCTCATATAGTTGTCTTTTGATCAGAATGAGATCAGTAGTGAAAAGACCCTTGAACAAGTGAACGAGGCGGATAAGTGAGGTGCCATCATTTTGCTCTGAGGGTTGAATGAAGAAAATGTGTTAAGTTGCCCACTGAAAGGGGAGACACAAAGTTTCCCCAGTGAAGGAAACTTTCATGCACTTTTTCCTATGAGCTTGCAAGAGATCAAAATGTTCAAGAAGCTGAACCCCCAAGACTTCAGAGCCCTGGAACAAAAAGTGGAAGTGGTTTAGGGGGTGACAAGCAGGAGGGACTTTCTAGACGATAGTATTATCAATTTGAGGGGGTTGGTAACTACCTTAGCCTGGGAGGGAGCCAGAGGGCATGAAGTGGGGGAAGGGCTGTAGGGTGAGCTGGGCAGAGCCCAAAGAGGGCGCTAGAGAGGCAGGGGGCAGGGTGACAGCCCGGAAAGCAGCCTTTGCCAAAACACCCAGCTAAGCCGGGGGTGGCATGCTATGCAATGTGTTTGGCTGTATTGCTATTGACTTGTTTCCTGCTGTTATTTAGCTAATATTCCTATTTCCTTGGACAGGAATAAACTTTAGGTTTTATTCTATTTCATAGTCTACTGGTTCTCAAACTTTAGTGTGCATCAGAATCACCTGGAAGGCTTATCAAAACACGGGTCTATGGGCCCCAACTCAGGGTTTCTGGCTCAGTCAGCTGGGCCTGGGCCTGAAAATTAGCATTCTCACAAGTTCCAAGGTGACGATGCTGCTGCTGCTGCTGCTGGTCTGGGTACCACATTTTTATGAGCCACTGATACAGCATATCCTTCCCTCAAACAGGTGGAAGAGGATGGGGGGAAGCTGGGGACAAAAGAGGAGGGGCCTAGGAAGGGGCATTCTGTGACAATATGGGTAGGGCAAGTTACTCTGTGGGGACTGCAATTTCAGAGACCATGGGGAAGTTAAGAATAAAAAAAAATAGTTTATATAAGTGGATTGATACAATAAATTTCACATGCAGAATTTACTGCACTGTTTTGAAAGCAAATATTCTGGGAGAAAAATAATACTCAAAGAAGTTATCAGTCATTTACACCTTACTCTGGACAAGTTTTAAAATTCACATCTTCAAGATTGCCAGATTGTCGTCTTCAAATAGAAATAGTTTTACTTCTTCCTTTCTGATTTGGATGCCTTTTAGTTATTTTTCTAGCTTAATTGCTCTGGCTAGAACTCCCAGTACAATGTTGAATGGCAGTGGAGAAAAGGAGTATCCTTGTCTTGCTCCCAAGTTTAGGGGGGAAGCTTTCAGTCTTCCACCATTGAACGTGAGGCTAACTGTGGGTAAAATTAATATCCGAGAAGGCTTGGAGGGTACTGGGGAGGGGAAAGGCACAAAGGGTGGGGACGGCCTGTAATTTATTCATTTTAACCTCCTTTTACCTGGCTGGCAGGAGGCTGAGAGTTTTAAAAGCCAAGTTATTGAGCAGGAGTTAAAGTTAAACTGATTAACTAGTCCTAGTTCCAGTTATTGGTCTACCTTGCAATAACTGTGGTACTTTGGCAAGGTTCATGACTTTTCTGGGCTTTAGTTTCCTTCTGTTATAAAATAAGCACGCAAGTGGCACTAGATTATCAGGTGGTGTCCTGAAAGTAATACAGCTTTAAGGATGGCCTAGCCTGACCACAGGATTAAAACCCACTAAGACCAGTCCAGCCACAAGCTGGGCCTTTATGCCCCTCCCCTCTCTCTAGCACTTTTCCCTTTCTACACCCAGCCCAGATCCAGATTCCTTGTCTATACTGCAACTCCTTTAAACCATGGGTCAATATATACTCATTTTACAGGTAAGAGAACTGAGGTTCAGAGAGGTTTAAGCCACTCACTCAAGGTCACATGGCTAATAAATGGTGGAGCCAAGATTTTTCTCTTATCGTCGGTCTGAGCAAAGTATTTCCTCTTTCCACTCTACCGCTCTACAAGACTCCCAACCCAATGCTCTCTTCAATGCACCCCACACTGTGAACCCTGGTCTCAGGCAAGTGCATCTGGCCATACCTGTGTTTGAGCCCCTGCCCTCCTTTCACTCTCAAAGCATGCAGGGGGCATTTCTTAACCTGCCCGCCCCACCATCTCCCAATGGGCTGTTTGTGAAAGGTGTGGGTTAGAGGATGGAATAATTTATTCCTGTAATTTATTCCTGTCACAGGAAACTTGAATATTAGCTAAATCACAACAGGAAACCAGCCATTCAGGAGTAATAACAATCAAACATTTCACTTAGTCCAAACATACCTGCAGAAGGGAAAACCATTCCAGCTGTCTTCCAATCTGAAGGCATCACTGAGTTCTTTGCATTCTAGGCACAAGTACCTGATGTACTATTTTCAGCACAAAGGTTCTGGTTTAGACATTAATCATTTCTAACTTGGTCTCAGTTAAACGGCAGCAGTAGCACTCCTCCCCAGGAATGGAGGGACCTGGGGCATGGTCCAAAACTGATATGCAGGCATGACAGCCCAAAGGCAGAACCCAAGAGTGCCTCAGACACCTTCTTCTTTGACTTACCACTGTCAAGGGATGAGGACAACAGGTAGGCATCTGACTGTTCAGGGCTACCTTGTTCCCTCTGCCAAAATGCAGAAAGGCCAGGCTGAATGAGGGCTCGGTGGGAAGGAACATATGTGAAGGATCTCAGAATTGCTGAGAAATGGATCTGGGTGTCTTACATTTTTAAAAGTTTTGTAAAGGCCAGGCATGGTGGCTCATACCTGTAATCCCAGCACTTTGGAAGGCTGAGGGTTGAGGATTGCTTGAGGCCAGGAGTTCAAGACCAACCTCGACAATATAGTGAGACCCTGTCTCTAGAAAAAATGTTTTGAAATTATCCAGGCATGGTGGTGTGGGCCTGTTGTACCCGCCATTTGAGAGGCTGAGGCAGAAGGATCGCTTGAGCCCAGGAGTTTGAGGCTGCAATGAGCTTTGATTGTGCCACTGCACTCCAGCCTGAGCAACAGAACAAGACCCTGTCTCAAAAAATTTAAAAAAAAGTTTTGTAAAGAATGTACTCAGAGCGTAAGCATTGAAATCACCCTATGGATGGGATGTATGGGATCAGAAAGAAGGAATAATGATCTCATTTTGAATTGTTTTAAAAAGCGAGTCTGTTCTAATTAATATGTATTTAAGTAATAGAAGCCATGAGTAAGTGTGGCTTAGGTAATCTTGGTACTTACTGTCTCACAGAACAGAAAATGGAAAGCAGGAGGTTCCAAGGCTAGTCCAGTCATCTAACAGTATCTTTAAAACCCAAGCTTCTTTTTTGCTTTTACTTCTTCCGTCATCACTATCTTGGCTTTTTTATTCTTCCTCATGCTTGTTGCCTCATGGTCTCAAGATGGCTGCCACTGTTCCAAGAATTATATCCCCACACAACTGTATGAAGAAAGGACACAAGGGATGTGTCTGGCAGAGATTTTCTTTTCACAAGCCTCACCTTTAGCAGGGAGAAAAAAGTATTTCTCCATAAGACCCCAACAGACTTTCCTTTGTTTCATTAGCCAAACTGGGCCGGCCATTTGAGAATTTCTAGCTGTAAGGAAGTCTGGGAAAGCAAGTAAGTTAGGAAAGCTTTCCTAACTTCTGTCATTGGAAGTAGGCAAGGGGTGGGAATGGCTTTGGAGTAGACAGCTGAGTATCTGCTATTGGGATAAATAGAAGTGTGGCCAAAAATAAAATAAAAATAAAAATTTCTCCTCTAAGGTCAAAGAAAAAGGTATTAGCATATATCTACAGTTTTAGTAAAAAGAAGGTTTCTATTATTAAAAAAAAATGCCTCGCTGTGTATGTATATATACTTCCACACAATTAAATAAAAAAAATTTTTTTAAAGTGGAGCAGCTTCAAAATTCTATATTCCTCTTACCCAATTTAGCCGAGGGAAAAACCATCAATAAATACAAAGATGTATATATGTACATGTACATGTATATGTATAATTATGTATATGGATGTTCATTATATATGTTTAGAGTAGCAAGCAGTTAGAATGACCAAGCACTCCTACTACTTCATCCTGCTCTGCTAGGTACCAAGGTTAGTTATAAAGTTGGCCTGGAGAAAAGAATGGCCCTCTCCCCTTTGTGTCACCCTCTCTGTGCTTAGTATCCCAACATAGGCAAGGTTTTGTGAAACCACTCTCTTAAGCTCTACCTTCACTCTAGTTCTACCTGGAAGGGTTTGCATAATGGCCTCCATGTTCCATTCAGAACCTCTGCCCCATGCCATCACTTAGGGCAAACCCCTCAGGTCTGTCTCCTTCACCCAGGGTTGATTCTCTTCCAAGAGACCCCATGCGTGGAAACTTCAGTTGAGCCACTACAGCAGTCTTCCTCACATACCCACCTATGCCCAAATCCTAGGGGGTGGAACCCAGCCTCAAACTGAGCTCCATACTGCAAATGGTAACCAGTCCAAATCCTAGGCAGTGCAAGGAGAAGCTTTAACCGCAGAGGAGCAGCAAGTCTGTACTCTCAAGCTCGCAATTCAGTTAAGGGAGCAGCAGAATGAGATCTACTGGGACTGGGGGCTCCTCTTAGAATGGTGAATAAATTGTGCTGCTAAACCTACTTGACTTTGCCACTTGTAGAATGAAATAGGAATTATTCATTATTAGGGCTTGTGATTTGTTCCTTAGCCTTAAAAGGAAATGTTCAATGATAACAGCAACAAAGGATGTTAAATCTACATAGATAATTAAGGGAAGCCAAATTTCACTTGCTCCTGTCCTCAGAGTAAAGCTATCTTATTTGTTAAGGAAATACAAAAATATATTTCCCAGCCAACTAAAATGCTAAATACTAAGACCACTTAGAAATTTATGTTAAAAATTTGTATAACCAGTCTGCAAGATGGAAATGAAAACCTATATAATGAAGAAATTGTTAAAGGTGAACTAGTAGGAAGCCATTAGCTCAGTGTTAGAGGAATTATTGATTTCAAGGTCTCTTTAAGCTAATGGGAATGGTCCAGCATAGAGTTGGAAATTTTAGTACTAGCTAGAGGCATTGAGATGGTAACTTCAATTATTGAATGCCTACCATGTGCTGGGTGCTATTTTAAGTGATCTGCATATATATACAACAGGAGAAGTACATGCCATTGTTCTTCCCACTTCACAGATAATGAACTCAAGGCACCGAGAAGGCAGCTAATTTGCCAGTCACCCAGCCTGCAAGTGGGAGAGCCAGCATTTGAACCCAAATAGTTTGGCTTTAAAGCCTGTGTTCTTCCACAGTTCACAATGCAGTGTCCCACGTTTTGAGGGACTTCCTGTGGGTTGCAAGTGAGTTACCTAGGTTAAGATAGGTTTAGGTCTCATAGGATGGAGCATCACTTCATGACCCCCTACCTCCCAGGAAACCTGTTCCCCAGACCTGAACAATGAAAATACCCCTATCCTGTCCTGACCATAGATACTGCCCTCATCAGGCTGAGATGGACGACCTCCAGCTATCCAAGGCCACAAAAACTCATGTGACCCATTCTGGTACAACAGACAAAAGAGCTAGTATGTTCCCTCTGTCCCCATCTCCTCTCAGAATGGGCTAGAGGGTAAGCGCCCTCTTTCTGCCATCTCTGACTCTCCCCTCTCCACCCAGCTGATGGATAAGCAAATACAAAAGTCACAGGTGACTCTGAATAGTCCAGGCCACCTGATACTTCACAGAGATTTGTGGTTTTGTCAGTTGTTTTGTAACTGCTTGGGATCCATTTAGGGAAAGAGGCTCTTCCTCTTTCATTTGGCACCAAAATGCAGGGTTTCCCCTGTGGCAGTGTCACCTAGACCTTCATCTCTGCACAGCCAGCCAGGAGGGACACTCCCCAAGGGTTCCTGCTGGGGGTCTGCCATTACAAAGGGCCAGTGCTGAGCTTGGATATCTTCTATATGTCCAGAGGCATCACTCCTGACAGATCAAGCTCCTCTGGAAACAGAATCTTCCTTCTTTAAAATCTACATCCTCCGTTCCGTCACCGAAGGAGCAGGCGCTGAACTGAGAAACCAGCGGTCCAAGGGCTCCACCTTGAGGAAGTTAGGGAATGAGACCTCGGCAAGACGCTTTCACCATCACAGGTGCCATCCACAGGAAGCCCAAGGCTGGAGATGGGGAATGCCGACCAGCGGAGCAGCCAGGTCATGGCTCCGGCCTGTCTGGCGAGGAAGGGGACCTGGCACAGCGTCTCCCTCTCCTCCCCCACTTTTCTCCTTCGCCCTGCCCAGGGAAGGCAGGAGGCCACGGCAGCCTCTGTTGGCTTTCTCCCAGCTCCATGCCGGGCACGTGGAGCAGGTGACCCTGAGCTCTACATTGGTAGCAGCTGGCAGGATGCTGAAGCTATTTTTCCCTCTCAGAGAATTAGATGGAATTAGCTTAAATCCTCCCATCAGCCCTGCCCACCAAATCTCCTACTGACTGCAACAGCGCCACCTGCCAGCTGCCAGCAGGATGCAGCAGTGTCTGGTCCTCACCTCCACTGGCTTCAGCCCTGGAGCCAGAACCACTCCTGCAGCTGCCATCTCTCACCACCCCTAGCCCAGGCTGCCAGCCCTTTGGGGTGGGTTGAGACTCCGTGCCCATTAGAGCTGCAGCAACAGCTTGATTGGGGGATTTGGGGGAAAGCATAATCTTTGGTATCAATTAGTACTGGGACAGAATTCTGGATCTATCTGCATCACTTTTAAGCAAGGAGTGGAATCTCTCTGAAACTCATCTCAAAAATGAGGGAAATATTTTATTTACTGTGCTTGTTTATGTGTCTACCCCACCATCAGGACAGACTTCATGTCTGTCTTGTTCATGGTTTTATCTCCAGCACCTAGCACAGTACCTGGCACACAGGAGACGCTCAATAAATATTTGTGGAGGGAAGGAGGAAATACCTTCCCCATAGGATTAAGAGCATTACATGAGATGACATATGTAAATCATGTGGGTCACATGTGCTCTGCAAATGATGGCTTCAGCTACCAGCTTATTCTGATTACATGATCCCAAGCTTCAGGATTCAACTAATTATGACTGTTGTCTCATCCACTCATTCATGGAAGAAATATTAATACTTACTGAGCAACTACCACCTATCACGCAGGACAGTACCAATGTAAAGAGCACAGTCATGATCTTAAAGTGGCTCAATCACACTTTCAATACACCACGTGCCACCACAGTCATACATATACAGAGAGAGCTATAAGCACATAGAGACTAGCCAGGAAAGGTGGGAGCAGGGACAATATCTGGAAGGGGGAAAAAAAAACTTTGTATGTTAAACTCTTATGGTCCATTGACAAAGCTTAGTTCCTGGAGATGAATAGATGATGACTTTTATTACACACAGCAAATACGGTTGGAATAGACTTTTACCAGTCTATTTCTTTAAAGATATCTGGATGTTGCCTTCAGCTGGTTAGACTCTTGTCTCTTAGAGAACTGTGTGAAGGACAGTCTAAGTCCTCTGACATTTTAGGTTCTAAACCTGGAGACCTCCAACCAACAGGTGGCCTAAATTAGAAATAGATGCTGCCTTACAAACCAATCAAATTGAAGCAAGCGTATCTTTATTTGCCACCATGTTATTACCCTGGGTTCTGGGAAAGACTTCTTGGGAAACTCCTTGCATAGGATTTAACATTTTAGACAGTAACTATATGATGTGGTCCAAGGTTTATAAAATTTGTCACGTGCAAACACTGTCAGGATATGCTATTCTGAGTTCTACCCGTACTATTACTTTACCTAATACTTTTAAATTAAATTACTTTTTACGTAGATCTTTTCAAAGATTTCCTAAATATCATTAGCAAACAAGTTTCAATTGTCCTTACAGTTCTGATGCCTGCAAATAGTATTGCCACTCCAGCCAGTCCGCATCAGATAAGCCCTCTCCACTGCTCCATGCAGTGATGCTCTAACACAATTCCCAGCAAGCCATGGGGCAGCACTGTGAGATGGACAAATGAAGCTCTAAATTGACACCTCCAATGGAATGTGTTGTACAGGGTGTGTAGGCCAAGGGGATCATATCCCACTGAAAATCATCTTGAGTGCCACCAGCAGTAGAAATAGAAATTTGGGTGCACTCAGTGACAAGATAATAGGATTTAAAGCCATGACACCTGGGTGAGAGTCCTGCCTCTGCCACTTACTAGTTGTGTGGCCTTGGATAAGGAACTTCCCTGAGGCCGTAGGTCCCTTATAAATAATATGATTATGGCATGGCAGTTCTTCATAAAATTAGTGAACCAATGAAATGATTGCAATGGCATGACTGCAGAATCACCTTGTAAACTCTAAAGTGTGTACAAATATTTTATTATTTTACTGAGATTTTGATTTTCAAGAGACAGTGAAACATACCTTTCTACTGCCAGTACTTGGACATCAGTAATGATGAAAGAATATCAAGAACACAGCCCTTGACCACCACTCAGACAATTGAGTAAGCAACTGGAGGATGCTTCTTACTCCTTCTATGATTTCTGTGATGTGTAAATGTGGTAACCTGGGGGAATGAACAGAGAACAGGATATGTGGTTGTGAGAACTGGCACAGGATGCAGAAAGCCCAGATGCACAATGAGTGCTATCCTGCCACAAACAACTCACCTAGAAAGGTCACAGAAAACCAGGACAGCTGTGTTTCCATAGCAGGGCGGTGGTTCTTCACTGCTGCCCCCCACTGCACCTCAACTCAGCCAGTTTTAACAAGTCAGTACCACCCACAACTATCTACGATCACCTTGCCATGCTCCCATAATGCTCTACCTGCCCGCAGTCCTGATCAGCCTCACTTGTCCTGTCCCTCCCAAATCCTGACCCTGAGCCTGTGGTAACCCCTGCTCCAGAATCCGTCAGCTCCTGCCCCCCTCTGCAGCCTTCTGTTATCTTCAACAGGGCATGGCATTCCTCAGGGAATTATTCTTCCCATGCAGCCCTCTCCAGGGAAGCTTTTATTTTCTCACTCCCACGGACCTCTCAGGTACATGAGGGAAAGTAGGGCTGGGCTCCTCTTTGATCCCACTGTCACCTCCAGACCATGAACACCCCCTTTGTTACAACCCTGCTCTTTTGGGACCCACAGCTCAGCTACACCTCCCTCTCCTACTCTTCACTTTGTCCTCCAGACAGTACCTCTCTTTCACTAAAGATTTGAACACTGGCTCTTGGGATCCACCCAAGGTACAAAACCCTGGACTCTCAGCTCCTTGACATCCTCATCACTGATGAACTCCACCACTGTGCCTCAGCCACCTTCTCCCACACTTGTGATGTCCTGAATCACCAATTCCAGAATCTCACTCTGACCACAGTCTCCTTCTCTTCCAGAATGCTTATTCAACTCTTCCCTCAACCACAGTTATTAGACCTAATTGGGACCCCTTAGTCCTCTCACTCATTACTTTCTCCCAATCCATGAGCCTCTCTTCACGTCTCTTTGTATCCAGCTAAGGTTCCCCAATCTATCATATTACTAGTGGTAGCACCCCTATCAATACCCTCAACTCTATTCCTCATCTGCATTTTACCATACATAGAAAAATCTCCAACCTTGTTATGAAAGCAACAATCTAGATTTTCCATGTTTGCACCCCAGTGGCCAAATGCTACCAGAGAAAAAGTCATACAACTTTTCTTATGAAAGTGGATACAGGCAAACTGGAACCACTATGATCTCCATCCTCCACGATTGCTTTTTCACTGTCTCCCTCTCTGCCCCTACGCCCACTCCCCGAGGAGGAGGTGACCTTATCATCTGTTTCACAGAGAAATTAAGTCAACTGTGATATCATGAGAGAGATATATGGTTCCTGGCTCATAAGTCCTATAATCTTTGTTGTAATGTTAGGATATTTTAGGCTTCAGAAGCAGCCTCAGAAAACAGAATGTCTCTCTCTGATCTTCCCCTATCCCCTACTTTCTCACCTGCTCCTTTTTCTCCCCAACGCAGGACTCTAATCTTCCCCCACCTTTCTGTCTTGGAGCTGGCCATAAAGAAATTCTTTGATATACTTTATCTAATTGTAGGTCATAAGACCCCCCATTTCAGAAGGGGTCCTGTCCCATATCTGGGAGAAGGCATGCTGGACAGAGAGGCCCAGAAGAATATGGTCAGGCCTTGCTGGTTTCCCCACTCTATTGGTATTAGGTCATTCCCTTTTTGTCCAATCACATTTCTACCAATAGCTGAACACACGAAGGTTCCTGGAGGGTGATGCACCCAGGGAGGGCAGTCCTATGTATCTCTTCATCTGTATCCTTTGTAATATCCTTTATAATATACCTTTAAACATAAGTGTTTCCCTGAGCTCTGTGAACTGCTCTAGCAAATTAATCGAACCCAAGGAGGTAGTTACAGGATCCCTGATTTACAGTTGGTCAGTCAGAAACACAGGTAAAACAACCTGAGGTTTGCAACTGGCATCAGAAATGGGGTGGGGGAGCATTCTTAGGGACTGTGCCCTCAACCTGTGAGATCTGAGGCTATCTCTAGGTACATAGTGTCGGAATTGAATTGGAGGATATGCAGGTGGTGTATACCTCCACTGCAGAACTAATTGCTTGCTTGCTGGTGGGGAGAAATCCTCACATATTTGGCCACAGAAGTCTTCTGTGTTGATTGTTGTGGTGTGAGAGCAGAGAGAGAAAAAAAAAAAAAGAGTTTTAAGGGCTTTTTTTCCAGACCATCAACAGACAAAATATTTCCAGTGTCAAGCCACTGAACTACAGACACATCCCGTCACCATCCATCCACCTTCTCTAGCTTCCCTCCTGCTATAATAGAGCAAGTGTCCTTCCTCCTAAGATCCAGCCCTCTGCCTGTGCTTTCATTCCTCTCCCCTTCTTAGGAGGCCTACGTTACCTTTATACACCCCTGTTCTTATTTTTGCCAAGACTGTCTTAATGAGTCCTCATCTCAAGAGATTTTCTCAGTCCCAACCCTTATTTTGGGAGTTTAGAATAGTCTGCTTTTTCAGCCCTGCAAGAGCTGAATTTCTGGAGTCTCAATTTATTTTTGGTTTTTCTTGCAAACCAGCCAATTCTTTCCTGAGTTCATCTCTTGTAATTCTTTGAGAAAAGCACCAATAATTTCCAACACTCTTGTGACAGATGTCTTCATATGTCCCCCAGATCCACTATGTACCCCCACCAGGAGGCTGACCTGTATGAACTGCATCCACAGCTCCCTTGCCCACTTGCTGCTCCCAGTTGGGTTTGACTAATGGGGATCCCTGGAAGGAGACAGGAGGCAAGGAGAACAAGCTGAGGGTATCTATTCCCTGGCTCCTTCTCAGCAAAGTTGCCTTGAGCTTGCTGCCTCCCTCTAACTGAAGTTCACACCTTGTTAAGGCCACCGTCTGTCCTGTCCGTCAGCAATTCTCTCCCTCTAGTTTAAGTAACTATTCACTCCTTTTAACTCCTTGAGTGCAGAGATGGTAACAAGTCCTCTAATTGGTAGCCCCATATACTGCACTATCTCCTATGGTTTCCTGCACACAACTTTCTAAATTGTCCTTTTATCAAAGCCCCCTTGATTATCCCAACGTGAATTAGCATCTATTTCTTGCTAGGCCCCTGACTGATATACACATGAACCCCTTGATTCTTTCCAATTACTTTTTTTCCCTTTCCTGTTTTAACTGGGATATTTTTGGTTGCAAATCAAGAAACCTACCTTGACCTATCTTAGGCAAAAAGTGGCATTTATTACCTTGATAATGAAACTATGCAAATAGGACCTCTGGGGAGTTTAGAACTGGGACTCTTTCTCTAGCTTTGTCCTTAGAATAAAAGTGATCCTCTTTCTTCAGTTTCAATTAGAAAAACCCTAGGTAAGGACCTGGCCCAGCCTGGATCACATGCTTAATCCTAAGCTTAGACAGGTGGAATACTTACTGGTCCTGGCACTCTGTGAGAACCACATGGTGAAAGTGGTAGCAGCAGTCCCCAGAATTAAATGTCTGTTACTTCTAGATATTTTTTTAATCACTCTGATTTTAATGACTTCACAGAGCAGAAACCACACATAAAAACTTGTTATCTTGGATTCTACTGCCAAATTCTTAGGTTATAGATTTGGGGCGCTTATAATGTCAAGTTTTTCTGACTCAGAATGTCTCTGTGTCCAAAGTCCACAAAGAAAAAGATAAGGTCACCTCTTTGGGGAATAGGGATAGAGGTAGAGAGTAGAGAAGGTGTGAAAAAGCAACTGTGGAGAATGGAGATCAAGTTTCCTGGGAAATTGTAGTAGGGTTGCCAGACAGTGCTGAGCTAATCATGAATTCATAGAGGATCCAATTTGCCTTGTTGTATGACTTCTCTAGCAGCGTTTGGCTGCTGAGATACAAATATGGAAAACCTAGACTGTTACATTTCTAACCCTTACTTGGCTTTCATGCAGCACATCAGCAGCTTTATCACTGAAAATTAATTCATGACATTAGCCCTTAACTTAATCTGTACAAATGAGATCTGTGAATTCTGACAGTGATATTAGCATATTTAAATGTGAAATTTTAATATTTTTTAAATATGCAAGCTGATATGTTTTCTCAATAATCACCTTTTCCACACACAAATGAAAAATAAAATGGTAAAAGAAGCAGAAAAATCTGAATGCTCAAAAACGAGACAACTAGAAAAATTTCATGTATCAAGACATGGCTGGGGTCAGTTTATAAGAACAACTGTTCATTATTGTATATAACTGGACAGCAAAACCTAACCCTGTCTGAAAGCACTGGATCAAACTGTCTTCCCAAGTCTCTCTAGGCCATGATTCTACCTGCTGGAATGAAACATTTTTAATAAGTATAAACTATCATAGACCTACAACTTTTTATATTCTTAAATAATGAATTTAACTATAGAACAATTTAAATAGGTGTGCTGTAAAAGAAAACAGTTGTAAACACACTCTTAATATTTTTTCTTTACCTGAAAGATAATATTAAAAAGATATTCCAAAATTTATTGATTCTTAAGAACTAAGAACCAAAGTACAAAACATAATAATGTGCAACCGAGAGGCCTGGAAAAGGATATAGAATACTTAATAATAAACCAGTGTATTAAAAATTCAGTATTTCAGTATTAAGACTTCTTCATTCAAATAGTTAGATTTATTGCTATTATAAATAAGCTTCACATTAAGGCACCTATTATTGCCTATGAAAAAGTGTTGGATTCAAAACAAAGGAAATATGCACTGTAAAACTTTTTTTCTTTCATTCTGATGTTATTACAGATATCAGTCTTAAACGTTAAATTTTTGTATGACAGTATATATCTTTGAATATATTACCTGAATATAGTTCAAGTGTTCCTCTATATTTTGATACATTAATGGGCATATTTTAATTGAAGTATGTAATACTTCAATCAATGAAGAAAGAGGCAAAAGCAAATCAAGATGGATGGCAAAGGACTAAATATAAGAGACATGTCAACCTCTTAAAAAAATAACACTGTACACACTGTGTCTATGAGCAGATCTTTACCAAGTCATTTAACTTCTCTGAGCCTCACTCTTTCCATCTGTAATATTTCAGTAACAGCTGCTCTGTCAAGCTCATAAGGCTGTTGTGAGATCAAATGAGACGATGCAAAAACACTTGGCAAACTGTGAAGCACTGCAGAAATAAATGGTATTATCACAGACCAAAATATCTGAAGTTTCTGATAGTCTAATATTAATAAAAAAGTTATGGCTTGTTCTTTTTGCATTCACTTGAGAACTCCCAGTTTTGTTCAATTAGATAGATACGGAATGAATGGAGTAAAAACTTATGCAAATAGAAATTCTTTAAGTTTTAGCTTCCAGAATTTTATAAAGTAGTTTGCTGTGAGTATGGAACCACTGCTTGATGGGGCTCAGGTTACCTTTTGACATTTCCAAAAAATAAAGGGGGGGCTGACTTCTCAGGAACCTTGGCTCCTGGCCTTTCCTTAGTCTCCCCCAGAAAGACCCCCATCACCCTCACCATCTGCTATTGTGCAGCATGTAGAGGTCCATTAAAAGATCTCTCTCTTATAACAGCTTAAAAGAGTTTTAAGAGTATAAAGAAACTCAGTCAAATGCTGGTACATTACTCAGTTTGGCATAAATTTGCAATGGTTCAATAATCTCCCCATGTTCTCCCTTTCTTAGTACATGAACTCTTCCTCTATGTATAAGTTGTTCTAGGTCAGCTTTTTCCACTCTATGTTGTGAGAAACACTAGCTGGCTGAGATATTAACAGGTGAAAACAGATCTATGTTAAGCTGGAAATATGCCGGGTGAGATAAGTTTATGTACCATTAGAATTTCTAAGTCTTTTATATACCGACTGCACTTTCTAAAGACGAATGGAGTATACAGCATTTCCCAAACTCATCTGACCACAGAATTCCTTTTTTCCCTGCAAAATATCTAGAAGGGCTAATATTAATAGTTCTTAGAATATTCTTTGGAAAATGCTATTCTAGTCAATTCATCTTGGTTTTAAACATTCCAGTGCTAAATCTGACAATAGTTACCTTTTTAATTTCTGAAGAATAATAATTTTGCTTACAAGGTCAACTACCATAATAACCTCCTGGATTCCCCTCCATAAGTATCCTTCCTAAAGCAACTAAGAACTAAATATTCTTTACTACATATTGAAGAATTCAAAGAAGTTATTCTTGTGTTAATGAGAATTATGATCTTTTTAAGAAAATCCTTATATTCCTCCCCTAAACATTAAAAATACAAAGATATAAATCTAGATCCTAGGACTTAGAATCACAATTACTTTGAGGAGATGAGAGTATTTTATCACAACCTCACTGCAATTAACATTATCAATAATAATAATGACAATTACTAGTGGTGGTAGTATTGACTAAGCACTTATTTTTGCATTTTAATCCTCATATCTACTCTATGAATTTAGGACCTACCATTACTCCCATTTTAAAGGTAAGTGCACTAAGGTTTACAGAGATCAACTGCCTTGCAGGATCACACAAAAGAGTAAGGGCAGAATCTTGAACTCATATCTGACTCCTCACCCTATGTTCTTAACCACTACATAATGCCATCTTATATTCCAGTGACAAAACAAAAGGATTTAGGTTACATTCTTGTTGTTAAACAGGAAAACTATATAAATCCAAATTGATCGGAATTTGGTTTTTGGATTGCCTTTTGATCAAATCACCATTCCCTTAAAGGATATACTTTAAGTTAAAAAAAGAAAAATGGAGTGCTATTTACCAATGACAAGTTCATAGGGTTTTAAAACGGAAGGTTTTTCCTATGCTACAGAAAAAGCAGAATCAATTGTAGTAATTAGCTAACCTTCACTGGTATCCACCCCCTTGGTTTGGTTAAGATGCTTTGTTTAGTTTCTATCACCAAATTTCCTTTTCTCTAATATGTTCATCTTGTAAGCCATCTCATATCATTTTATATACAAGTATTCTGTTAATTCCCTTTCCTGCCCCAAAAAAGGAAACTTTATTCATTTTTATTTTGTACTACAATATACCTGGTATGTTGTAGTACATATTAAATAAGTATTGTACTTATCAAATTAAATATTATTTATTAGTCAAAAAAAAAATAAAACGGGAGGTTTTTAAAAATCTGCATCCAAGGTGAAGACATTATCTGTGGTTTCTGCCATAACCGCAAAACGCTGGTACTCTGAAACTCGTTTCTCAAAGAAATTTGTTTTTCCTTGCAAAGAAATGTTTTCCATAAAATCAAAGGGATTTTCTGCCTGGAAAACCTGAAAAGAAAAGAAATGTTATTAGACATTCTGAAGACACCAAATTATATCCCACAATAAGAGCAAAGATGGCAAAAACAGCTCAGGTTTCCCAACACGTATCTAGTCACCTATAGGATCACATGATCCCCCTAAGATCTTGGAGGCACTCAAGACTAACTGAGTCAGCACTCACGCCTGACAAATTTTAAGATGACTGAGATCAACTACTAACCTCCTCAAGAAACTATACTAGCATCTCTGGTATTCTAAGAAATAGAAAGAAAAGAAAAAACTATTGCAGGAAATGAAATATTTAATACTAACCAAATGAAAATGTTCTCACAGCTTGTGAGATCCAATATGCCATAGAAACTATGGGCATTTTTCATAGGCATTACTATTAGTCACATATACATGATACTACAAAATGTTAAATTATCAACAATTTACTACTGTCCTAAATATATTTCTTAGTTCATAAGAGAATAATCAACAAATTGACGTTATGGGACCATGATCAGGGAAGACAGAATAAATGTTATCCACAGTGACTAGATGTCTTTAAACAAAAAGTGGGACATACACTGACAAGAAGCTTTTTTACTGCTTCAGATTCAAGAAGCAGACTTGGAGATACAGCTTGATGGAAACTATGGGATATTTCACTGACTCACAACGGGTAATGAAAGGGCATTTCTGAATTTATGAGTATCCCAGCAAGGAATATGAATACCACAGATAGGAATATATTCAGGTAACCCAATTTTTAAATGGGAAGGGTATCTGGACAAAAAGACATTTCTTCAAAGAAGTTATACAAAAGGCCAATAAGCACATGAAAAGATACTCAACATCATTATCCATTAGGGACATGCAAATCAAGACCACAACAAGACACCACTTCACACCCAGTAGGATGGCTCTAATTTTAAAAAAACAGGTAAGTTTTGGTGAGGATGTGAAGAAACTGGAACCTTCATACACTGGCAGGAATATAAAATTATGAAGCTGCTTTGGAAAATGGTCTGGCAGTTCTTCTAATGGTTAAACATGAGTTACTATATGACTCAACAATTTCACTCCTAGGTATACACTAAAAAAAAATGAAAACATGTTGACAAAATACTTGTACATGAATGTTCACAGCAGCATTATTCATTATATCTAAAAAGTGAAAATGATCCAAAAGTCCATCAACTGATGACTGGATAAATAAAAGCTGGTATATCTATACAATGGAATATTATTTGGTCATAAAAAATGAAGTACTGATATATGTTACAACATGGATGAACCTTGAAAACATGATGCTATGTGAAAGATGCTTTCAGTAAAATATATTTTAGGGGCCTCACTTTACTATTAATATAATATCTTAACTAGTAATAATACATTTTTTAAAATCTCACCTTCGAGAATCCAAGTTCCACAAGTAATCTGTCAGCTACAAACTCAATGTACTGTTTCATCAAAATGCAATTCATTCCAATGAGCCCAACTGGCAAAGCTTCTGTTAAAAACTCCTGGATATAAACAAAAACAGAATAAAGTACAAACAGAACAGTAAAGAAGTATGTATTTTCCAAATAGAAACATGGTTTTAGTTTTATTAATTTTCTAAGACACTGATTTTGTTCAAGGGAAGTACACGAGGATAAATTCTTTCAACATGGCAAGTGATGTCCATCTGATTAAAAATGTTTGGGGTATTGCTATTCACATTATTTCACATTTTCAAAGAGCCAAAAATAAATGGAAACTAATACCAAATTACTGGATTTTTAAAAGCAGCATATATAGGACCTGGATCCATATGCTTTCCTAATAGAAAAAAGGAGATGTTCTCAAATATCTAGAAAAAGATTTGAAGATTTTCATGAGAAGCATGACTATAGGAGGGAGCTGGGAAAGAGGGAAAATTCAATTAACAAGGAATGTGAGAAAAAAATAGAAACAGAGCTGGGAGATAAATTTTCATAGGTAAGCCAATCCTATTGAAAGACAGTGATGGATTGTTAATAGGAGAAAAATAAAAACATTATTAACCACTTGGATTTAGTTCTCAAAATGATTAAAGATACCAAAATGCATTTTATGCCTTTTCCCCCTTGCAATATGAAAACTATGCCTATTAAACTATACAGTATTAAAAAATAAAAGTTAAAAAAACTATTTTATTTTTAAACTAGTTATTTAGAACGATCAAAACACATCCTAAGTGGAGCATCTAGCTCTTTCTAGTAAGAAATCTTTACATACTATATATTAAGTTTTACTATTCACTAATTCATTTAATTATTCATTCTATAAACATTTGATATATGCTTTAAGCTAGGTACCTTGCTAGGTTATTGAAAATACAAAGCAAATAAGAAACCATCACTGCCCTCCAGTCACATAATAAAAATATAAAGTTCCAATAATTTAAATATTTTGTTATAGCATGAAATTTGACAGATCAATGAGACAGAAAAATAGCCCTGTAAACAGATTTTAGTATGCATAAAACCTTAATATGTATTAAAGACTGACCTATAAAATGACATAATAATTGCAATATATCATGTATTGGTACTGTCAGATTGACCGTATAGAATTGCTGATATTTGTATTAACCTACAAAATTACAATTTCATATGAGTCAATCTAATAGTGGTACAAATATCAGAGAATGAGAGATGTGCTACCTACATAAACTTCCCTACTTACCTGCTCAATTTTGACAGCCTCAACAATGATCTCCCTGACCCTTTCTTCTGAAGGCTTATTTACTAAGTACTGAAACATCAGGCAAGCAAAGTCACAGTGAAGTCCCTAAAATAGAAGAAAAATGCATCGTCAAAAAACTTTTAGCAGCTATTCACAGAGAATGATGTGTCAAGTGTCATATAAAGTAGGTTCTAGGAATACAACATGGAACTTCTGGAAAATGGAGGAATGATTAATAGGGCTAGGAACTCCCTTCAAATTTCATTAAACACCAATACAATAACCTATAACGAAAATTTTTCAATGCCGTCAAACCTTAGCTCATCAATATTAAAGAAGAATTTATAAACAAATAAAATCTGCAAATGAAAGTATTTTAGAAAGGAAAATAAAGGCCGAAATGAAAATACATTAATTTTTAAATTTCAAAAAAATTAAGGATTGAAAAATAATTAAGTAGTATTTAAATAACAGATGAAACTCACTCAGAGAGATTTCAAAGCACATTTATATTAAATACAAATAGCTCAAGATAAAAATGTATTCAGCACAATGAAAATGAAAACTCAAGAATGATGAATACTATTTGAAGCCATATAAAGCAAAGATGACATTGCAGATAACACAAAAGAAAAAAAAAAAACTGTGAAATACCCCTGAGAACAGAATGCTTATGCAAATACAACAAACATTATAGAATTTAAGGTAACTGGAGAACAGACCAAGGAGATTCAACCTATAATAATCAGGATTCCAAAACACAGAATAGATGGTAAAAAGCTGAAAACCAAAAGAATAGAAGAAAATTTTCAAAAATTCAAAATAAAAAAGAGAACAAGGTTAGATATAGAAAGGTGATGGAATTCCCAACAAAATTAACAATTAGAGACTGATATCAAAGCTGAAAGATGTTAAAATATTGATTAAAACTGACAGCTACCCATTATAGAGACAAATAAATTTCAGGTTGGTACTCATAATTGTTAAATCAATAAATAAATAAAATTGATTTTGAAGTTTAAAGCAATTCCAATCAAAATCCAATGAGATTGTTTTTAATTCAAAAATTAATGTGGAAGAATAAATGGGAAGAACTTTATAAGAACATTTTAAAAACAAAAGTTTTGAGATTTATCTTACCAATTATTAAAACATATAAAGCTACAATAATTAAAATAGTCTTGTTATGGCATGAGATCTGATAGGTCAATGAGGCAGGAAAAAATAGCCATGAAACAGATTTTATTAGTATAATACAACCTTAATATACAATAAAGAACACAACACAAGTCAATGGAAAAAAGATGAATTACTTAACAAAGAGAATTGGAAAAACTTCCCAAGAGTGTTTGAAATAAATTAAGTTATAACTTATTCTATACTATACTATATTTATACTAAATTCTATACTTACACTACATAAATTCCAATTGCATTAGAGAATTAAATGTTAAAAAGCCAAGATGAAAATACATGTGACTATTTAACTTACCTCTGGAAGTGGATCACATAAATTTTAAGGTTTTATATGTTAAAAGAACAAACAAAATTAAAAAGCAAGGGACAAACTGGAAAAATATTTGAAATAAATGTCACAAAATCCATATTTTATATTATATTCATGCAACAAATATAGCAAATTCAATAAACAAATACTTATTGAAAGAGCCCAATCACTATACACTGAGAATATACCAATGAACAGGGCAAACATGACTCCTTCTTTTAACGATTATAGACTACTGCCTAAATAACTTTAAAATATTGAGAGCACTTATAGTTAAATAAGGAAAATGTTCATATCACAACAGAAATAAAAGCAAAAGATAAACACAGGTAACTAAAAAAAATACAAATGACTAAAATCATTAAGAAAAAAATGTTCTAAGTAGTAATGAAATAAATACAAATAAAACCAATAATGAGACACCAATTACCCCTACTAAATTTGTCAAATATTTAGCGAATTAATCTACATTGTGGTGAGGATATGGTAGAAAATGTTCATATACTGCTAGGTGGGGCTGAAAATTGCTATAAAATTTCTGGAAAGAAATCTGCAAATAAGTATGAATGGCCTTATAATCTAGTAATTCATGCTTTTTACAATCAAGTTTAAGAAAATAATATAAAGTCAGAAAAAAGCTTATATATAAAGACATTAGTTTCATATTATAACAAAACAAAACACCTGGAAACAATCTAAATTTCTAATCATGGAATAAATGATTCATTCATTATTATAGTTATATATCTAACAGAACTACTGTTTTCAAAAAATGCTTGATATCATACAAAAATGATCACAATATTTTGCTAAGTGAAAAAAGAACATCTCAACTCATAAAAACATGAATGGCAAAAATATGATGTTTATATATCTAAATAGATTAAAATGTAGAAAAAAGTCTAAAAAGAAATACAATAAAATAGTAAATGCAGTTATCTCTGTGTGTTGAGATTGAGTAATTTTTTTATTCTCTTAATTCTTTATTATAATCATGACAGTTCTAATAAAAGTTATTAGAAATTTAAAGACATGAAACAGCAAAAAGTAATTAAACGAAGCATTTTATGGCACTTAAAAAGTACTTTCACATATACTGTTTCATTGCATTCTAACAAAACTCTGTTAAGTTTTTTAGTTGAAGAAACCAAGGTTCAGAAAAGTTAAGGATTAGTGTAGGCAATAAACGTGACCTGAATGGCTATAAGGGCCAAACATTGAGAACAGAAAGATAAGTAAGGAAAGGTCACTGCGCTAAGGTGCTTAGGGACTAGTGGAGCAGAAAGGTAAGAAGTGCAATACATGTTATGAACTCTAAGACAGGGACAGGTTCAGGTTTTAAAGGGATACATAAAGGAAGAGTGGTCAATTTTACCTAATTGGATCAGGCAGGTTTTGAGTTGCCTCTTGTTCTCACAAGGTGTTCCAAAAAAACGTGAGAAAAGTGGTAGGAAAGATGAAAAGGGTATCACAGGCAGAGGGAGACAAGATTTAGTTATTGGTTAGATGTGGCTAAAAAAGAAGAGAAGTAATATAAAATGACTCCCAGGTTTCAAATTGGACAATTGGATAGAAGTAGAGACATTTAGTGAAATAGGAAAAACAGAAGAAAGAAGTTGTTCTGGGAAAAAGACGATGCGTTTGATTTTTGAAATAATAGTTTTGAGATACCTGAGGAACATTCCAGGAGAACTTTCCAACACCTAACATGTACTAGATCATATGCGTTTGGAGCTCGGGAAAGAATATTTCACACAAAGATAAAATTTTGGGAGTTATGAGCATTTACATGGTAACTGATTCCATGGGAATAAATAAAATCAGTGAAGCAGTGAGGCCAAGGTGGGAATGCAGGAAGACACCAATACTTAAGGATGGGCAGAGGAGACTGGAGAGGAGGAAAATGCAGTGTCTTAAAAGTTAAGGAAAAAGTGACTTCCTATTTTCTTTTAATTACCAAGATATTTGTGTCACGATAGCATTTTCCAGGAGAAAGAAAAATAAATGAACATGAAATATGAATACAAATATAAATAGCAAAACATCTCATTTCTTACTTCATCTCTGCTGATGAGTTCATTGGAAAAAGTGAGTCCAGGCATAAGACCTCTCTTCTTTAGCCAGAATATAGCAGCAAAAGATCCCGAGAAGAAAATTCCTTCTACAGCAGCAAAGGCCACCACTCTTTCCCCTAGGAGATATAAAATAGTTTTATTCTCTAAAATATCACATACTGCAGACATTTGGAAGTTTATATAGATTTTATTTTACAATAAATACAGCAACTGTTTTGTCAAGAAACAAAATATACAAGTTAGTGTCATAGTCAAGGGACTTCAGAGGAGAAAATTTGCCACCTCTACCTGCTAGAGCAGAAAGGTATGTCTACGTGAAATCCTATATTCAACAATGGACTCCTGTAGGTCTTGGTGTCTGGACAAACGATAGCCTTCTATACTTAAAAAAAAGGTGATTTACCTGTGCATCACATGTGCCTGTGATTGGAAATACATGCCGATGAGTGCAGTATGTATACATACGTGTGTGTATTGAAGTGGAGAGTACAAGGTAGACTTTATGACAAATGTCTTCCTCTGGGAGGAGGGGAGGTTGCTGATGTTTATATTTTTAAAAACCTATGGTATCTATCCTACATACTAGCTATAAACATTTCAAAAAAACATTGTCATGCTGAAGATAATAAATATATCTATCAGATAAAATGTCCCATCATATAAGCAAAAATACTGTCTTTTGCTAAATATATAAGGGCCAATTTCAAAGGTTACTCATTGTTAGGCAAGGACTTTGCAGAAGCCCATCTCCTAAAATGTCTATAGTAGCATCATATCTGTAACACTACCCCTAGGGGATGATTATAGGTCTAACCCAAAAGGTCATTCACAAGTCCCTTATGTCACCACACTGCATATGCTTGAGAGAAGTATTTATATGTATGTCTCTCCAGGGAGTTTATGAGGTAAAGGCAGCTGAGTGCTTGAGTGAACTACAGACCTTTTTTCATAGATGACACCATGGTTTGTATCTCAGTATTTGTCACAGGACCAAACACATAGAAGTCACTTAATAAACGTGCCCTGAACTGAATCAATGGAAACTACACAAGTACTAGATAATAAAAGATATTAAAAACCATTCTATAGAAACTCAAAACTTTGATGCAGAAACTGAATATTTGTAATTTCCAGAACAAATGTAATTATAATATTTAAATTTCAAAAAGAAATACAACTAAGTTTAAATATTTCTGACTATCTCTAAATAATATACAGGTTTGTCCTTGTTCTTTTCCCTGATTATATTAAACAAACCAAATCAGATAACTCAATTATATCAAATATTTGGTAATCCAAATTGTCTATTAATAGACTAAAACATGAGAAAAACTTCCAAAGTGTTTTATTTTGACAGACACATTTAAAAAGTCATTTTGGAAAAAAAAAAATAGAAGAAATAAATTAAGTAAATACTTATTGAGTACCCATAATGTAGAAGGAATTATGAAAGAGAAGACTCTTTAGTACAGTATATGCTAAATAGTAAAATATAATAATAATCACCATGCTTAAGATAGAGATTTACCTTTAGTCTAACATATAGCTTACTATATATTTTTATCTTACTATTAATAAGATAACAGTTACAACTGATATATTTTTAATTGACATTAGGGTAATGTCATAATGATAATTATCTGTAAGGAAAGTAGACTATAATTAAATACAAACATAGTGAATTCCAAGAGGAAAATTGTTATTTTAACCATTCTATGCATTCATGTAAATACTAAAAAAGGAAAATCATAACAAATAGTTATAGAAGGCTATTCTTTTTCGGAGAGGATTAAAAGATTATAAGGAGTAAATCTTACAAAGTTTTATAAGTATATGTGAAATAAAAAGAGACTTCTAGAACATATCTTCTAAAATCTATAATGAATGTAAAAGCCTTGTGATTTGTTTTAGAGAGGAGTGGTAAGTAGGTTATATTCTAAGATACAGCTGACCTCTATGATGCACTGCATTTAGATTATACAACCAGTAGTTTTTGGGGGGTCTGAAATGTAATTTTATTACATATATTAAGTTTTAATCTATATATTTTTTAAAGTTTTTGAAAAATATTTTAAAAACTAAACAGTATGTCTCAATGTTTTAAAAACTACACAGATATATAATTAGGAATCTTTAGCTCTACAGGACTGAATCTCCTTATAACACATAAACTTTAAAAAGGACTGTGAAATAAATAAAAAAGCCTATACAAACTGGTGAAAAAGTTAAAAATATACAAAAAAGGAACAGTGATTTATTTTAACTTGGTAATTTTTTTGTTCTATTTTCCAGTTTTTCTTTAATGTGTTTATTATTTTCATAGTTTAAAATTCAAACAATAAACCCAAGAGGGAAAAACAAAAAACTTTAAAACAAACTAATGATTTTTTAAGGAGTATTGTCAGGTTCCCTTCAGCTAAAAATAAAGGATTATAGGAGTCTGGATGTAAGGAAAGAATAGTTTACTGTACTGGGTCTCACTCGGTGCAGAAGTCACCAAGAAGGTCATCAAAAACGTTAGGCAAAGCCCTAGGCCAGATGAAAGAGCTGCTTTTGTCAACCTAAAGCTACTAATGGTGCAGGTGATACAACTAGTTCACAAAACAGCACTTCTTCAGCTGGTTAAAGCAGTGGTGTGTGGCAAAGCAAGACAATATTCTCATGTTACTCCCTTTTAGCTCCACTCCAAAAAAGGAGACCTACCAATGTGTTCCACCCCATTCTACCCCTCCTATATCATTTTGAACATTTCTTTTCCTTTGAGACCCCAAATGAGAACACTAAAGTAGGGTGTGCCTTGAAATTAAGCAATATGGAGAATCTAACTAGAGCCCTTTATGTGGTTACATGGTGATCAACACCCTTCTCTGTTTTCTGTATTTCTAGGCTATCTTTGTTGGGTAGTTCATGAAATACATCCTTTCTGTGAGCCTGTTCATCCTTTGCCATCAGTACCTAATCATACTAATATTTTCAGTGCATGTTGAACACCTTGATGTTTCCCTTCTTTTTTTCTCTAAAGCCAATGTTTCCCAAAGTGTGCTTCTTAAACCTCTGTGAGGGAATCAGCTGGGTATAAAATGCAGATTCCTCAGTCCCACCTGGGCCTCCTAAATCACTCTTTGGTGAGAGCCACTAGGATTCTGCAAGGTTTTTCCACAAATTCTCCAGATGACTTTTATGAACATTGACAACCACTGCTTTTCTCATTCTTGAAATGAACTGAAGGCAATGCAAACATACCTGTTTCTTCTGTGATGTACTACATGCTTGCCCATACATGCACTACATCACTGATTCTCAGGTATGGTCCAGGAGTCCATGGGAGTTCCACAGACCCAGGAGATCTGTGAGGTCAAAACTGTGGATTGCTATACTACTTGTTAGATTCTATGTGACTAACTCTTATTTACCAGTCATTACACACTGACATCTTAACGTTCCAACTTTCAACTTATTAAATAGAATAGATAACAGCTTTTTTTAAACCACCAGCTTCTAATTATTAGGAATAATGATTCTGATAAAGGTGCATGCTGTAACTTTGAATAGTACTGGATAGTCACACTCTGTATAATAGTGTCATATCACCCAAGGCAAGTTTGATCACATAAAAATTAGAGCTACATACCAAAAGTAGCTTTTCTATCTGCTATCCACCGCAAGGCCCAATCTGCTTTTTTCTTAACACATGGCATTGTTTCAATTGCATTAAATAAAAATTCCCTGTAAAAACAGAAAAATTAATGGCAAAGTTATTCATTTTTCTTAATCAGAGAAATTAGTTTAATAAGAGATAATAACTGTAACTCTGATATGCTACCAGATCTATAGATTTTCTATATTTTGCATACCTGTAAAACATAGAAATAAAACTCAAATTAATGGTTTGGATCTAGTCTGTTACAAAATCAAGTCTGTTACTAGTCTGGATCTAGTCTGTTACTAAATTTGAATATTTAATTTCTAAACAGAATGTGCTAATGTAGTTTTTAAAGATACAATGTCTAAAGATTAACTGGTTCTATATAAGTTTTTTTAACCGAATATATTATTAGGCAATAAAAAATATTATGCTCACAAACCTCCATATTTGAATACTCTTTCCTTAACATTTAGTTGTGGAATAAATTGTGCCCTTACCATAATCAAGCAATAAGAAAAATCTTTGTAAATAAAGTCCCAACAGTAATACCTTTTCTTGGGATCTCTGATGTAAGTGTCTATTAGCAAACTGTACATCTCTGAGTGAACATTCTCGATGAGAATTTGAAAGCCATAGAAACAACGAGCCTCTGGAACCTGCACCTCCTGACTAAAGCGCTCCACCTAAGAAAATAAGGGAAACAGATATATCCAGTTCTATGGACTCTCACTAAGCACTGCGTTAAAAACTACAAATCAGAATTTGGACATCAGAATTGTCACTTAAAAATTGCCTGTCATGCAACGAACAGGTCAGAAAGACCTTACGGGTTATTTTAAACAGTATCTTAAGCAGTATCGTTTATCCATCAATCCTCCACAGTAAATTAGTTGCATAATATATTCTTAAGCAATTAATGGAACTCACCTGGTAAGTGGAGATACTGTCTATAGAGCCAAATAAATTCTAGAACATCTACCAATAATGATTTTGCTGTTGCGGTACTAGACCATATGAAAGAGGTTGGGGTGAGGGAGAGAGTAATTTAGTCATCTTTTTTTTTTTTTTTTTTTAACAACAGTAGATAGATCTACTGAAGCCTCTTCTAGTTCACGATGAAAGTTCATCTTTCTATTCTCTTTAACAAGAAATTATGACTCCTGATCAACCATAATAAAGTTTTAAAATACAGAGCCAGAACCCAGTGTTCTATAACAGAGCTCTGGAGGGTTATTAAGGTGCAGGTTCTCTACTAAGATTACTCTCTGAGGGTAAAAATCAAACTCATGTTAATGCATTGTAAGTAATTTTGATTGGTATAATTTTTATGCTTGATTTCATATTTTGCTGGTCAAAAAACAGAAATATATCCTTTCCTCTGACACTTCATCAGAAAAGCATTTTCAAGAGTTAAGTTTCATCTAGTTCATTTCTTAGACATCTTTTTTCAGGCTTAATCTAATGATTTTACTGACATTATTATCATTAAACTGCTGAATGGGAACAAAAACAAACATCTTACCAAATTTTCATTTACAATTCCATCACTGGCTGCGAAAAAGGCTAAGATGTGAGAGATAAAATACTTCTCATCTGATTTAAGCTTGTTCCAGTGAGGGAGATCCTTTGATAAGTCGACCTGGAATAAAAAGATTTAAAAAGAGTTTAATTTGGAGTTATTCTTCTCAAAGTGTTGGCTTCTTCTTTCTTTGTAGTGGAACTAACTTCCACTACGAAGTTAAGTAAGCTGCAAAAAAGGAAAAATGTTAACATTACAAAGAAATAAAACATTATGTTAATAATAGTGTATTATATTCAGGATTTTTGCTAAATAAGTAAATTATAGCTGCTCTGGAGGATGGGAGAGAACCAGGTAATTATGTGAGATGATGGATACGTTAATTTGTTACACTATAATAACCACTTTGCCATATATGTAGCTTATCATGTTGTATACCTTAAATATACACAAAATTTATTTTTAAAAAACTTTATGAATGAATCAAGTTTTCTGGCTAATTGAGAAGCTGGCCAGGATGTACTTTAAAAATATATATATGTTTTTTTGAGATAGGGTCTTGAGCTTTGTTGCCTAGGCTAGAGTACAAGTGGCTTCATCATAGCTTACTACAACCTCAAACTCCTAGGCTCAAGCAATCCTCCTGCCTCAGTCTCCCTGAGTAGCTGGGACTACAGAGGTGAGCCATCATGCCTGGCTAATTTTTTGTAGAGATGAGGGTCTTGATAAGTTGCCCAGGCTGGTCTCAAACTCCTGCCCTCAAGAGATCCTCCCACCTCAGCCTCCCAAAGTGCTGGGATTACCTGTGTGAGCCACTATGTCTGTAATTAAACATAATCTAGTGGTACCGGAGCAAATGAAAGAGGTAAAAGGCGGGGAGAGAGAGAGAGTAAAAACCAGTCAAGAAGGAACTGAAGTGAATAAAGTAATGATTTTCAACAGCCATTGCTCTAGCATTATACATAATATTTGTTACTATGGTGTTAAGACAGATAATTAGGCACTTGTTAACCAATTGTAGCTACTACTTTACTGCCAAGTAACCTACTTTTATACTTAGAAGTAATGTTGGTTAGGTTGTTAACAACCTGGGTTTTAAAGGAGTTTATAGGTATGGCTTCCTCTGGGAATAGAAATATTTGTGAAAATGTTTATTAGAACTAGCTCTTGGAATTAAGATTGAGATGCACCTGGCAAAATCTACAATTTTAAAATTATCTTTAAATGCACCTTATTGTCTTAGTCAGCTCTGGCTGCTATAACGAATTACCATAGACTGGGTGGCTTAAACAACAGATATTTATTTCTCACAGTTCTGGAGGCTGGAAGCCCAAGATCAGGGTGCCAGCATGGTCAGGTTCTTGGTGAACGCCCTCTTCCAGGTTTATAGATGGCTGCCTTCTCACTGTGTCCTCAGATGGCAGTGAAAGAAAGATTGTCTCTCTCATATCTCTTCTTATAAGGGCAGTCATCTCATTCATGAGGGCTCTGCCTTTACGTAATTACTTCCCAAGGCTTCAAACCCCACCTTCAAACACCATCACACCGGGGATTAGGGCTTCAACATACAATTTTGAGAGATACAAACATTTAGTTCATAGCTCTTGTAGATATTATTTTATTATTATATTATTATTTTGTCTTACAAAGATCTTTTAAGTATGTTTCACAATAACTTCGTAAATATTTGAAATATGTAATTGTCCTTTGTCTTTTGCCCTTCCTTTATTTATCCTTACAAAGCCCCATCCATCTCTTTGACCTTTCCAAAAAGGTCTAATGTTCCATTCTTTTAATCATTTGTGTTCTTTTCTAAAACCCTTTTCCCATTAATTTATTCTTTAAATTTTTGCTGAACAATTACTACATGCCAGACACTGTGCTAAGCACTGGGAATACAATGGGGCAGGGAGGGGGAAATATTTGTCTTTTTCTTTTAAAATATGTAAGCTAAAAATCACCTTCTTTTCTATTAGAGCTCAATTTAGGTTTAACTGGAGGATATCCTCTTGGTTCTTATGTATTATATTGATATTAAATTTTTTATGTGAAGTTTTAATATTATAATGTGCTTCCTCTAAAATATTAAACTATGTCTTTGAACCCTCAGTTTCAAAAGGTCTTATAAATTTTATTTATACTACATTGGTCATATTCCCTTCCAGAAAGTTAAACCTTCCTGCTCAGCTTTATCTCATTTGAGAAAATTCTCAATTTCACCATCTAAATATTGATTCCAAACTAGCTGGTTATCAGAATTGTCTGAATGGCTTTAAAAAAAAATTCCCAAACGCCAGATCTTTTGTCTTCTGAATCAGGGTTTCTGTTCATCAGCCACATTTAAGAATTAAGCTTAACCATTAATAAAACAGTGGCATTCTTACTCCTAAATCTATTGAAATAAAAAAATTAAAATGCATTATGAAAAATAATGGAGTCTAAGGTTGATGAAATGGTAACTTACATAATTTATTTAAATGAAAAATATGTGGAACTAAAAATGTGTTTGACTTCCCTTCAAAATATGTATTTGAATCTTCCTCTAAGCTACCTACAAAATATGCACTGATCTGTATATTTTAACTTTTAAAAATCAGTGTTCTTAGTCATAGTAAAACATATATTACATTTGCTAAAAGATACAAGTAATGTCCAAATGAATTTCAAGAAGTCAAGAATCACAAGTACCTTTTAAACATGATGAATGAAAATGCCACCTGTGTACTCCACTTGTTCTCTGAACCATATCTAACAAAAAACTTTCTTAAACCCACAGACAGTTAGGGATAGCCAGGTGTGTCAAGTGTTATGACACAGTATGAAAATCTCAGTGTTTTGGTTTAGTTTTTTCCTCTACATGTCAATTATAATATAACAAAGATGTTGACAATATAACAAAGATGAGTAAGTGGGTAAAATTAGCGTAATAGAAGTCTTCTGATTTCTAGGTTAAATCTTCCCCCTCCCATTCTATGTATAAAATAATAGTTTGCATTTATTTAATACTTACTAAGTCCCAAGTACCGTTCTAAACATCTCATTAATCCTCATAACAACCCAAATAGTCAAGTACTATTAGCCTAATTTACCAATGAGGATACACAGAGAGGTTAAGCAATTTTCCCAGTTCCACAGCCATTAAGTAGTAGAGCAGGATTTGTACCTAGGCAGTCTGCCCCCAGAGCCTGCATTCTTAACAGTATGTGTTTATGTGTACAGAATCGATATCTTGAAAAATACATCCAAATATACCTGTCCAAATATAGATATCTATCTATAAAGATACATATACAAACATACACAGAGCAAGAGTGATGGGCAGGTATCACCCATCATATTTAAAGATGAAAACCATAACTATTTGTCTGTTCCGTTAGACTACAGAGCAATCATTTGCATGAGTAACTGTCCTTACCAAACCAGCAAGCATTTTCTCATTTGATATGTTCAACTAACTTATTTCCTAGGTAGAACTAACAGAAAGCATTCTAGAGAGGATCTGCTGGGAGCAGCTGTGTCAGGTTTGATGTGGCTGAGGCAGGGCTAGAACGGGAGATGCCCTGTGAATTCAGCCTGGCAGACTCAAGAGTGAGTGCACTGCCTGGATTGTCAAAGCCTTCATGTGACAGCTCCTTCTGTATAATCAGATAGGTCTCTCAATTGAAAGCAGGGTCCCTAAAGCTTTCACTCTCATTTTTTGACTATAGCTGCAATTTTATTTATTCTGCTCACCTAAGTAAAGACTAGTCTTATATTTGGCCATGGAAAACTAAGTCTGTTTAAAAATAGAAAATGTTTTAAAATATATTGGAAGTAAAAATCTAGCAGAATGAGATGCCATTTTTGCAGTAGGAAACTTGTTTATAGACAGTAGTCTAAACTAAAACATTGGAGAACACTGTATTTAGTCTCAGGATTTCCAAAACTTATTTTCTACAACTGATCTTATTCAATGTATATTATAAGTGAAAATTTTTCAATATCCTGTAACACAGAAGTGAACACTGTACCATAGGACATGAATGCTGATGAAGGTGATACCACATACCTCTTCTGCTGTCCAGAAGGATGCTTGTGCCTGTTTATACATTTTCCAAATATCAGGGTACTGGATTGGAAAGATGACAAATCGGCGAGAACTCTTTTTTAGTAGTGGCTCTTCATTTGACATCACTTCATTTTCGTTGGTATCTGAAGATAACCTCTTTGAAAAATAAAATACAAACACCCTTTTTATGTAGACATTTCCTCTTTATTCATACCTAAACAAACATCTGGGGAAGTTAGGGAGACAGCATACGTTTGAAAGCCAGTCTGCCTAAGTTGAATCCTTACTGTTATCTGGTAGCTAGCTAATACTGTTTGGTTAGTTGTGTGACCGTAGGAAGTTGCTTAACTTCTTTGAGCCTCAGTTTCCTCAGCTGTAAAACAATACCTACCTCATAGGTTTATTCAGATGATTAAAAGTGCTTTAAACAGGCCAGGCGCAGTGGCTCATGCCTGTAATCTTAGCACTCTGGGAGGCCGAGGCAGGAGGATTGCTCGAGGTCAGGAGTTCAAGACCAGCCTGAGCAAGAGCGAGACCCCATCTCTACTAAAAATAGAAAGAAATTAGCTGGACAACTAAAAATATATAGAAAATATTAGCTGGGCATGGTGGCACATGCCTATAGTCCCAGCTACTCAGGAGGCTGAGGCAGGAGGATCACTTGAGCCCAGGAGTCTGAGGTTGCTATGAGCTAGGCTGATGCCACGGCACTCACTCTAGCCTGGGCAACAAGGTGAGAGTCTGTCTCAAAAAAAAAAAAAAAAAAAAAAAGTGCTTTAAACAGAACCTACTGTATAATAAGCACTCAAAAATATTGTAATTATTGCTAGACCCATAAATGTCATGGTGGGCAAATTTCTAAGTTTGTGAACAAAATGTCCCTTTAGTGCCTTTCTTATATAGAACGCTGGCACAAATAAACTACTGTTATAAAAAACTTGTTAGTTTTAATGCTTTTCTTTCTTGGACCAGATGCTCACTAAAATTCACTGTAGTCTAAAATTCTGTCTCTGTTTTTATGGGTCTGTATCATTGAGATGGGGATAATAAAAGTTAACTTCAGGTGTTAAGCCTGAACGACTGCTGGTGCCATTAGCACAAGCAGAAAAGTCTGATTTTTCCCATTTAAGCGGAGAAATTGGTACTAAATGTATTTGTTCCAAAAGAAAAGGAAAAATTTGAGAGATATTTACAATGTTAATTAGTTACTAAATGCTTCAAAATAAAATAAAATAAAATTCCAAACCCGGAATCTACAACTTTCTAAAGAAATGTAGGGCTAAGCATGAAACTCTGTGAGCTGAAACTTTTGTTTCTTCCAAATCTTGACAATATTAAAGATACCACACACAGCAACAGGTTCAAATACAAAAAGTATTTCTCTTGTTCATAAATGGTGTATAAGTATTTGCAAAATAACGGTATGAAACTTATTGAGCAACAATTTAAACCACTATACAAACCCTACAGTCTAACAAATTCCGGTTTACTCACTGTTATTACAGACTTCTATTAGCATAGAAGCAGAGAGGATAAACAAGCTAACTTGGGTTTATTACATATTTACAATATTTGTGGCACTTTGCATAAAGCATTTTAGTTTTCTGTGAGGGTAGTAACACTTCCACGGTACAAATGAAGAAAGTGACACCCCAAAGATTCAGTTAATTAAGTAGCCTGGTCTGAGCAAAACTGGCCTCCTAATTTTTTTCATTGTTGGGAGGTTAGGAAGATTTTGCGTCCCCATTCTACCTGCCATCTCCAGCTTTCCACCTGTGTCAACTTCCACAAGCGTCCTCCTAGAGATGGTGCGCACATCTCCAGTGGATCCGCCACCGTTCTCTTCCCTTGCCTCCATTGCCCTGGCCAGGGTTCCAGAACAGGCAAGGAGGGTAGGGTAGCACGGGGCGGATAAACTAGGGGGAAGCCTCGCACTACCTGAGGCCTCAGAGCGTTGTCCGGGCTGGCCCCGGGGCAGAGCAGCGCAGCGGGGCGGGGCGGAAACCCGACTCCCTCCTCACATCTCTCCGCGGACTGACTCCCCGGCGCTGGCAACCACGAAACCAGGCTGCGGAGAGGGCGCGCGGACCGGCCCGCCCCGGGTTTCCGACCGCAATGAACAAACTTTCCCACAGCAACCTGCAATCTGTAGGAAGCTGTGGCTGTGGGGCGGGGAATGAAGTGATAGCAACGTTTACCTCATCCAGCTCGGGCCTGGCAGCTTCCGGCCTTTCCGGGTCGCCCATCGCGCAGACTCTGCCAGAGCTCCTGGAGCTGAGTGAACTGAGCGCCGCAGGCCACGTCCAACTGCGACAGGACTCAGGTGGCCCGCGGTCCGCCCCGCCCCCAGCTCTAGGGACGCGTCCTAACCCGGCCTGCCTCACTGCGAGGAGTCGACCCCGCGTTGCGTTCTCGTCTGCCCATTGAGGGGCTGTCCCTGCGCCCGCCTCCCCCGCCTCAGGGCTCCGCCTACCTCGGCCGCCCCGCCTCCCCCCCCTGACCTCCTGCAGACTAAGGGATTCTCTCGTCTCGGCCAGCCCCGCCTCACTCCAATGCCTGGGTCCTGTCCCCGGCCTTCCCACTGAGTGACACCCTCTGCCGTGGACCGCCCCACCTCACTGCGTCGGCCCCGCCTCCCGCCTGCCCCCTGAGCAATTCTCCGTGCGCCGGCCGGGCCCCGCCCTCCCCGGGCCCCGCCTCCTCCCCTCGCACCTCTCCCGCCGCCCCCTGAGGGACTGTTCGTGCGTCCTCCGGGCCCCGCCCACCGGCCTCAGGGCCCCGCCTCCTCCCCTCGGCCCCTTCCCGCCTGCCCCGCGAGGAGCTAACTCGGCGTACGGCCTGGTGCCCGCCCCGGGTTCTACTGTCCTGGTACAGGAGGTGCCCGGCATGCCAGGTCGAGATTCCCCAGCTGGCCCTCCTCATGCTCATGGTATGTTACGGCAACTCGGCCTGTCCTCAGAGACCAAGTGAGAACGCGCTCCTGATGTGTGAATTTGGGGGGCCGGGGGAGGGGAAGCCACACCGTGGCTGAGGAAAAAAGGCTGAGGAAAAAAGGCTAGCTTGTTTTGTGTTTAAAGCAACCGAAAAGAGGAAGTGGTTAGGGGGAAAGTGTGTGTGTGTGAGAATGGGGCTTGGGTGAGGAGGGGAGGGAGAGACTACTAAATTCAGGAAAATATTTTGAAACCTCTGTGAAATTGTTTCAACAAACTAAGCTTTTAGTAATATTTATTGAACTCTTACAGAGTGCCAAGCACTATGCTAAGCACCTTATGTGAATTAATTTAATCTTCAGGATATCTCTGTGAGGTAGATGGAGCAATTTTCCCCACATTACAAATGAAGAAACTTGAATCTCAGGAAAGCAACTGAGGTTATCCAGCTGCAAAGTCGTAGACGCCAGAGTCTCCTTGCTACATGCTCTTTTCCAGGCCATCACATTACTCCTGGGGAGCGTAATGGCAGTCGACAGTGGCTGCTGAGGGTGACAGTGATTTGGTTGAATTACTCATACCCTTCTCTCAGGGGAACTGTCTAAAGATAACTACAACAGGAAGAAAAAAATAATTTGGTCTAGCAAAAATAAGAGATTTGTTTAAGTGGCTTAAAGCTGAAATATTGAGGGGACGTTGCTATGACTTGGACAACATACACCTGCTTTGTGGCTGTCTGAAGTATGGGAAAGTAGGACAGAAATTTTACTGCAACCTTTGAGAATGACTGAAAGGTCTTTCTAAAACCTGCCCTAGAGGGTAGAGGAAGAGAGTTAGCTTTTTTTAAGTTTGATTTTTATTTTAAGGCAAGTGCAAAATGAAGTTTATTGAGGAATTGCAAGATAATAGGTTTTCAGAGCAAGTTCGCCACAGACGACAAATGGACCCCTTGCCCAATGAGAGGCCTAGAGTTAGCTCTTCTTAAAGCAACTACTGGGGGTCAGATGCTGAGTGAAATTTTTTGCACATATTGATACTATCAGGCCATCCCACAGGTCATGGAACAAAAAGATCAAATTTGATGCCTGATCACCCAGTTTATTAAATCTATTTATTTATTTTCTTTTTTTTTTTTTCAATTTAATTTTACAGAATCAAAGAGTCTAACAGTATATCTTGTTAGATACAGTATGTCCTCATAATGTATACATTATTTCTTGTACAATGATATGAAATAATATGGGAAATATTCATGATAAATTATTAAGTGAACAGTGCAAGTTAAAAACAATAGTTTCATATTTTTTCCCCACCCCCCCTTTCCCGAGTCTATTTATTTATTTTCATTTTAAACAAGATGTTTATTTAAACAAGACATTTGACTTGAAAAACTAGGATTCTTTTTTTTAAGAGCAATTTATCGCTATTTAAAGACAGATAAAAAAAAGTTACAGTTATAATATTGTCCTTGGCTTTACGATGATAAATGAAAAACATTAAAATTCTCTAACTGAGCAAGGTAAGGAAGGATTTTTAGGTTTGTTTTTTGGTTAAAATAGTGAAAGCAAAATAACTTACTGGAATATAAAAATAAGAGCTGACTGAGCACACCATTGATGGAGAAGGGGGTATTTTTACAGAACCAGTATTTTTTCCCATTCCATCTCCATTTGGTGTTGATCAAACATACCATTGTCCATTTATTTTTTTTAAAAGCATTATGCTTGTGCACATACATCAGTTACATACAGTAAAGTAATGGGGAAGGGGAAAATGAAAGGATAGAGAAAATTATACTGTAGTAGTCAAGATGTGGTGAAACCAAATTACAGTTTTCTAATTGAGAATGCATTCTTGGTCTGTGGGAACAGAGCTCTAGAATAACGTAACAGGTTTCTTTGTTAGTACACACCTCCTGTCTTTTGTTGGAACACATTATTGTATATTCAGCCTCCATTACCATCTGTGCAGGTGAGTCTGATTCATTGATTATCTGCCCATGAAATCTGGGCTCTGATCAGCCTCATTGACAAACCCTATCATTCACAATAGGCTTTCATTAGTTACTAAGTGGTGTATGCCTCTTAGACTGTACCACGGAAGCATCCTTCCCTGCCACCTTCAAATGAATATCATTGTTGTTCTCGGTCTTGACTGCTTCCTTGGGCTTTTTGTCAGCCATGGAGAGTGCCATAGTCTCCTCAGCTGCCACTTCACAAAAGGGGTACCAAGTCTGCAATGAACAAACATACAAACTGTACCCTATTAAATAAATTTAAAACATACAGCAAGGGGAAAGAGATGGTGTTGACTATTCAGGATAGGGTATAGGGAAGTATCACACTGTCTGATTCTTAATGTTACTATTCATGTCCTGTCTTTGCTATATCAGCCTTCCTCACTGGTGGTGTAGTTATGAGGATCATAGATGAGGATAAGCAAGAGCACTCAGCAGACAAAAGGTGGAGCCAACACTCTCTTTTGGGGAGATGCAGAAGCAAGCATCTGAGCACAGCTGTAACTTGCCATAAATTAGCCTGCTGAGCAGCTATGGATTTTGTCTGTGCTTCTTGGGCAGAGCACAGGTGGGGCCAGAATGGATCTCACCAGTTGATGGCTGATTTAGGGATAACATAGTTGTCAATCTGGAAGTGACATAATCCTTATTTTAGGAATATTTAAATTTACTTATTTGGTCCTTCCAGCCCTGTCTGTAAGTGGCACTCTCATTTGCCCCATTATATTTATCTATGTTCAATACAGAAATGTTCCATTCTATCTTTAACATACCTCACAGGTTAATAACTTAATTTACTATCTATACTTAACACATTATGAATCTCATGTCTCACAAGCTGTTTGCTCCCATACTTTGTTTCTCTCAGTTTCTGTAGCAGAATTGAATAGTCTTAAATAATATAGCAAATACACATTACAATGCTTAGAACAGTGTAGGCAGTATATATTAGTTTCCCTCAAGATTTTTTACTTTTTGAGATGAGGTCTTACTCTGTCACCCAGGCTGAAGTGCAGTGGCACGATCATAACTCACTGCAGCTTGGAACTCCTGGACTCAAACGATCCTTTGGCTTTAGCATCCTGGGTAGCTGGGACTATAGGCATGCACCATCACACCTGACCCCCATGTTTAAAGTTATTGGGAGAGCAAATATAAAAAATTAAATATGTAACTGAAAGATCTCTGGCAGTAAGAAGATGCTATATCTTCATATAGCCTTTATGACATACTGTATTTTCTAAAAATGGCCACAGCAATATTTCTCATCCCACATGCTGTTCTAGAACTTTGATACAACTCCCATGAAAAGGTGGAGACTAATACTCTTCCCTTTGAATATGGGTTGTCATCACTAACTTCTAATAAATAGAATACAGTTAGGCACCAGCTAATGACATTTCAGTCAACATTGGACGACTGCATTATAGGATGCATAAGATTATAATGGATCTGAAAAATTCCTATCACCTAGTAACATCATAGTCATAGCACAACGCATTACTCACGTGTTTGTGGTGCTGCTGATATAAACAAACCTGTGCTGCCAGTTGTATAAAAGTATAGCACATACAATTATGTATAGTACATAATACTTAATAGTGATAATAAATGATTATTACTAGTTTTTGTATTTACTACAGTTTTTATTTTAGAGTGTAACTCTTCTACTTATATAACAAAAAAATTAACTGTATAACAGCCTCAAGCAGGTTCTTTAGGAGGTATTCCAGAAGGCATTATTATCATAGGAAATGACAGCTTCATATATGTTATTGCCCCTGAAGACCATCCAGTGGGACAAGATGTAGAAGTGGAAGACTGATATGATGATCCTAACCTGTGTAGGCCTAGGCTAATGTGTGTGTTTGTGTCTTAGTTTTTAACAAAACATTTTAAGTAAATTTAAGCTTATAGAATAAGGATATAAAGAAAATATTTTTATACAGCTGTACATGGTGTCTGTGTTTTAAGCTAAGTGTTTTATGGAAAGTGTCAAAAAGTTAAGAAAAAATTAAGTTTATAAAATAAAAAAGTTTGAAGGTTAACTCACTGCAGAGAGAACAATATTGTATAAATTTAGTGTAGCCTAGGTGTACAGGGTTTATAAAGTCTACAGTAGTGTGCAGTAATGTCCAAGGCCTTCACATTCACTCACCACTCACTTGCCTAAAGCAACTTCCAGTCCTGTACTCTCCATTCAGGGTAAGTACCCTATACATATGTACCATTTTTAATTTTTTATACCGTATTTTTACTGTACCTTTTCTATGTTTAGATACATTGAGATACACAAATATTAATACTTAACCATTGTGTTACAGTTGCCTACAGTGTTCAGTATATTAACATGCTGTACAGGTTTGTAGTCTAGGAGCAATAGGCTATATCATATAGCCTAGGTGTGTAGTAAGCTATACCATCTAGGTTTGTGTAAGGACACCCTATGATCACAAAACGAAATCACATAATGACACATTTCTCAGAATGTATCCCCATCATTAAGTGATGCATGACTGTATATAACCTTTAAACCTAGTTCATAAAGGACAATATAAACAACTTTTGCCTGGTTCTCTGTCTTTAGGGAAGCTTATCCTTGGAATGTAGGTACCATGCTAGAGGAAGCCAAAAACTACCTCACACAGACCACGTGGGAAGCTCACATGGAAAGCAACTGAAGTACCAGCCAACAGCTAGCATCAACTTCCAGATGTGTGTAACGAACAAGCCTTCCGAGGATTCCAACTCCTAGCCATCACGACTTCCAGTCGAAACCCCCAGACATTACAGAGCAGAAACAAGCCATCCTGTGTCTTGTCCAAATTCCTAACCCATAGAATCCATGAACGTAGTAAATGGTTGTTTTAAGCCACCAAGTTTTGGGATAACATGTTATGCAGCCAAAGTAACTGGATCAGCCTCCGTCCTACTTACAGAGATTTGTGTGGTAATGACCTAACAAGGTAATCCAGCCTATTCTACAGAAAATATATAATTTCAAGCTACTGCTGGCTTACTGTGTACCATTCAATGGGTAAATCCTCATTTCTCAAACTTGGTGTTTCAACCTCTTTTAAAGAAAAATGTTTTCACAGCCACTTTGGTATTGACTTAAACTATATGTATTGTTACTTAAGCATGTACAAACATAAGACCAGTCATAAAGTCCTTATTAAAGCTTTATACAACTAAGAAATAAAAATAAATTTATAAATTAAATACATCAAGACTATAGAAATGGTAAAATTCAAATTTACAACCTTAAGCAATGGACGATGTTGCTTTGTTGAAACTACATTGCATTAACGTGAAATTTGTAGTGACCGTTAACGAAGCATGTTCTTTTGCTTTTCAGCCATGGGGGACAGATGACTGCTTTTCCATAACAACTTCTTATCAGTTGCCTTTCATGAGGAACAAATGCGTGATTTACATATTAAATTTGCCTTTTTAACTTTTAGTATATTGCTTCAAATCAGTGTCATAAGTGGTCACACAGGTAATCCAAGATACTGTGTATGAATTAAGAATCAAAATCCTTGTAGAAAATTGTCAGATCCTGAACCCTAGTTTGCAAATTACTAAAGTAAATGGGCCTATATTTAATGAGTCATTCATTTATCATTCAGGAAGCCCTACAGTGTGGAAGAAGGTGACAAATTTGGAGGCAGAGAGATTAGAGCTAATTGGAATAGGCCAGGTGCAGGATAATGCTACCTTAAAATAAGGCAGTGGCAGTGGGGAATGCAGAGACATGCATGTGAGTTAAATAGATGTACTTACTCAAGATGGCTTGATCAGTGGTTGAATAATGGAGAGTATGATAGAGGGAGGATTCTAGGATGACAGCAAGTTTATTATACTTTTTTTTTTTTTGAGACAAGAGTCTTGCTCTGTCGTCTGGGCTAGAGTGCAGTGGCATCATCACAGCTCACTGCAACCTCAAACTCATGGGCTTAAGCTACCCTCCTGCCTCAGCCTCTCAGAGTGCTAGGATTACAAGCATGAGCCACCGCACTCAACTGACTGCAAGTTTATAATCGAGAGACTAGGCCATTAATAGTGCCTTTCACCCATGAAATCTCAGTAGGAAGATGATGAGTTCAGTTTGGGCTGCGCTGAGATCATGATGCTCATGACACATCCAACTGAGGGTGTCTGGTAATGAGATCAAGAAGTGACTGGCTCAGGCATAGATCTGTCTAGCTCTGACACCCTCAAAGCCATACTTAGCCATACTTCACATTCATAAGTAAAGCAGTTTTCTCAAAAGAACCAGCAAGCAATACAGATTTTTTTTAAAAAAAAAAAAGTTTCAAATACAGTACAAAGAACATTTTCTTCCTATTTCAGAGTAAGTTGCTAACATATCTAAGATAAATGCAGAAGAAAGGAAGTGAGACCACTGTCTTTTACTCGTGAGAGCATTGGAAGGACATGAAGTAGGTTTTGGTCACAGAGTAGGATAGTAAGACATAACATTTCAGAGGTACAGAACTCCAAGTGAGATAAAATCAACAGTATGTTCCTAAATTGGATTGGAGTTGGTCACTTGAATTCATTCAATAATTATTAACATTATACTGGACACTGGAGAGGGAAAGGTAAGTGAGGCACAGTTCTTACATGTGAGGAACTTAAAGACTAGGAGAGGAAAGCAAGTACGTTCTGAGGGAGTACAAAGGAATAGTATCTAAACCATCTTTGTTAAGGTACAGGATGGAGGGCAGGTCAGGAACAGCTGCTTGGGGAGGTGGCTAAACTGGATTCTGAATAGGGATTAACAAGTCCGAGATGAGGGACCATAGAAAGAGGTCAGAGGAACCAGTATGTATACAGGCCCCGAGGTGACAGAAGGTGCAACCCACTAAGGGACTGCCAGTCTTTCAGTACAACAAGGGAGCAAGTAAAGATAAGGTTGTAAAGCATGATTCCAATCACGAAGGGCCTCATATGTTAAGAAGTTTGAACTTCATCTTACATGGCTGTGGAAAGTCAGTATATTTTAAACAAATGATTTGATTAATATGCATTTTAGAAAGATTGTTCTGCCTCTGCATATTGAAGGGAGCAAAATAAGAAATCAATTAGTAGGCTGTGGAAGTAATCTAGGTAAGATGGTGGTGACTTAATGTTAGGTAATGGTATTAGACGTGGATAGAAGTAGATGAATTCGAAATACAAGGATTTAGTTTAAGATGGAGCTGGATGGTTAATTTGAATGTGGAGGTAAGAAGAAATTGAAAATAATTCCATTTCCAACTTAGTAACTATTAATAGATAATTTATTGATTTGTAAATGATTTCTGAACCAGTGTTCTATGCACTGGACTTGAGAAGTGAACAAGGATAGAGTTTCTGATGGCCTATGTTCTTGTGGAGGATCACTAGGAGACATTAGTAAGCAAATAAACGCATTTCAGGCAGCACATGGACCAAGGGCAGTGGGAATTGGGCCTATGCTCTGAAGATTTTAAGGTAAAGTCACGGCTGTGGGAAGGCAGGGGCTGCCAGTCCCTTGTTACTCTTTAGGTGAGAGGTCTAGGACATAGCAGTATGGGAAAAAGTACAGAATGACAAAAAATTGGATGAAAATCCTGGTTCTCCTCTTTCACTTCCTCAAATCACTGGAAACCTTCAGCTGCTATACCTTAATTTTGGCAAGTTATTTCCTCTCATTTAAATATTCCAAGATAGTTCTGCTAAAGTTTTATTTTAAAAATAAGAATCAGTGTGCCTTGCTGTCTTTAAGGATGCTTCCAAAAAGTTCGTGTGATCAGGAAAACTTGCATTACCTCTCATCTAAGTCAAGGACCATGGCTTTCTCTATCTATAGTGCTCTACTACTTCATTTATTGAAAATAATAATGTAGTAGTTCCATATATTTGATACCTTTATGGAATAAATTCTTCCATTCTACAAATACCTACTTACGTTGTTCAAGGCCCTGTATCTCAGGTTATAGAATTTCATTTAACATCCTAAACTTATCAATTTTGGATATATCTTTTTAAATGGCTCCATTCTGTTGTGTTTTCTGAATGTTTGCTAGTTTCCTTTATCTTAATTTTGTAACTTCTAGCCTGTGCAGGAACTTGATCAAACACTCTAGGATCAAAGCCTCTACTTTAATTATTGTGCTTGGACTTCAGCCTGTATTTTGAGGCTAACTGCTTTATGTTCACTCACTCCTTTCTACTACAACTCATTTCTTGGTAGCTGAGAGGACTACTATGATCTGTTTTTTATGTAGGCAGAATTTTTTAAGGAAACAACACAAATCTAGGTATTCCTTAAAGTTACTAAATGAATACATTAAAGGTGATCATCAGATAAACCTTTCATTTCTGTAGGTCATAACCAGGCCCAAGATTTCATTAGACAAAACAAAAATTTTAATGTAGTTGGCTATTTGGGAGCATGAGGCACTTTGTTTATACTTTCTTAGGGCTAACTCATAATACTCAAAACACATCTAACCAGAACCATACTCTTCTGAGAGAATGATAATGCATTTAAACATCATAAGTAGCCAGATTTCAGCTTTCCCCATTGAAGAAAGTATTTCAAATACAAATACATGGCCTGATAATGTTTTTCCTGAAGAGATCTGACTTGTACCAAAGTTACCATGTAACAATGCAAACAATTGATTTAGAGTTCAGCAACTATTAACACAAATAATCAAAGACACGTTCTGAAAAAGATTAAGGAAGTTGAATGATTTTACCTATGAAAGACATATTTGCTCTTTTAGAGCAAGCAGCTCTTTATACCTTATGAGAAACCCTAAGAACAAAAAGTCAAGTTTTTCATTATATATGGTGCTTTTCATTTTAAAAACATTTGGACTTAAAGGTAGGTACCATGGTTTGATTTTAGACAATTCCCACATCTTCAGATTACTAAGTATTGTCCTTAGGAAAAATTATGGAGGAAAAATTTTTAGAAATCTTTGACAAAAATGTATGAATTACTACCTTTTCATAATAACGTAGCCAGGACTTTTATTGGAATACTTCATTATTCTATGACCAACTCACTTATAATCAATCATACCTTTCTTAAAGTAGTATAGCCCCATGTTTAGGAATGCAAGCTCCAGACTGCTTGGAGATGTAACTCACTTCAGCACTACCTAGCCATGTAACCTTGAACAAGTTGTAACCCTGTGACTCAGTTTTTTGTCAGTGAGGATGGTGATAGTCCCTATCTCATAAGATAAAATAATACATGTACAGCAGTTGATAAAGTGCATGGCACATAATAAGTACTCAATAAATTAATGAAGAGAAACTTCATTTTGCAGCCAATAATCTAATAATTTTTTCTGAATTTTGAGAGGTAACAGAAGATACTTTCCTTATATTTTAATCTAAAGTATCTTGATATGGATAAATCAGTCACATTTTAAATATTTTTACACGGAATGGTGTTTAAAGAATTAATCTCTTTGTTCATGCCTACATACATATACTTTTAATGATATAAACATTGCCTATATACATTATACTTCTAATGATATAAACATTAAAAATATCTTCCAGGACTACCCAGACACAGTCTACTGAAGGTGATTCCAACCAGCCCCTTATCAGGAGGAAGAACCCAATCTGGAACTAGATTTTCAACAGATGTAGTTTTCCATATATTGTAAGTAGGAAAGGTTTGGCTCTCAGGAGCTTTCCAGCAGGGGGAATTACATTCCTAAATAAAAAGGAATTCTCTTTTGGGCACTGTTTCAGAATCAGCTGAGATGCTCTGATAAGAACAAAGATTTTTGGCCTCCACCAAAGACTTACTGAATCAGAAAAGGGGTTGAGAGGATGAACAATCCTTAAGAATCTGAATTAACAAACTCCATGAGTGAACTGTATATGTACAGAAACGAGAGAACTGCTGCCGCAAGGAAATATCTCAATTTGAGTTTAAACCTAGAAATTGCTGACTACCTTAAACACGTAAAAATAATCTTTATGGGAGGAATGTTGTTGAGGGGCAAATACTAAATATTGAAATTATTCTTTTAAAAGACCCTCTCAAGTCTGCCCCAGTAAGCTATTATACTGGGTAGTCTTACAATTCTCGTGATTTAGGTAAAAAAAGTAACAAAACTTTGAAAACCCTCAGTAAAGTTCATTCTTGGTCTTCTCTTCTTAAATTTGTTTTCAGTTCTATTGGATTTAATCACTAAACAAGACCAAAAGAGAACTTTATTTTACATGACTTTATTTTACATTTAGAACCGTTTTATGCTTTACTTTAAAAGGAAAAAAAAAAAAAAAAAAAAAAAGGACTCACTCTGCGTTTAATATTACTGAAAGCATTTTAACCAAAATCTTGATTTAGGAAGACTTAAGACATTGTGCATTAAGTTATTTTCATTCTTTCAATAACTATTAAAAATAAATTCACAATTAGGGTTTCAAATGTCCTAATCATATCTAGTTTGTTCTCATTTAATATTTTATCAATCCCATCATGTGCATACAGAAGTTATGGTCATATATAAATTTTATATCTTTCAAACACATTGCTAATCAGCTGTTAATCTAAGTACTATTTCATTTATTCAGAAATAGCATTTAGACATAAAAACCAATGTCTCATTTTGTAAGATAACCTTTGGCTAATTTATACACATCTAATACAGCGTGTTATATAAGTTTTAATACAATGAGTTTTACTATCATTGTTTTAAATATTTTTAGTATCAACAGGGCTGAGAATATCACGTGGTTCAGTCTTTCGAAGGAAGTTATATAATGAAAGCATAGTGCCTTTGAACATGAAAACTACCCAAGGCCAGAAGTCCTAGAAAGGAACTGAAAGGTAAGAGATTCCAGAGAATTTCTCTCATTTTTTAATATGTAAAGTAACTAGTTTAAGTCACTTTATTGAAGACTTACTGAAGAAAACAGCATTCCTTATTATGCCATTGAATAAAGCTACTAAGACCACAAGAATTTAGAGATATTGATCCTAGCTACATAATTAATGGGTCATCAAAAAAAAGGACCTGTCAGTTATTAAGTATAAGTTAACTTCCTATGCCAAGTAAGGGTCACACTTCACTTCCCCCATTTGTAAAAAGATAAGGTGGCCTGGCCAGTGCCATTCAGGATTCTCTGCTAACTGTAAAATGTGGACTCATTTTCTTCTGTTTCTTATAGTCCATGTGTATATAAACTTTCAGTTCTTTAAATCAAAATTTTTATGCACATAACCATGTCAGTGTATTTCCCTTAGTTTAAAAATGTACAGCTACATAAATAAAAACTATTGTTTCTTCAATATTACTTGACATTTCTTCTGTAATTTCTTTATTTAAAAAAGTAAATGTAACAAGATACTTAAAAAAGGCTAGATACAAAAGTAGTTAAGCTGCTCACGAACATTTAAAATTTTCCAAAATGTATCTTCAATAATCATGATCTTATAAAACATTTTACAGTTATCAGAAAGTGCCCAGGCTAAGTTTACATAACTGAAATACCTTAGTACAAATGTCTAGTTAGAACTGAAGTGCAGTAACCTCCTGACTGCTCATAGGAATACAAAGAAAAGTTGATTGTGATAAAGTATTGTGCATTGGCCCCATCATATGTACAAAAAAAGTGCCCTCACGCAAATGAACAAATTACATGCAAAATATTAGTGATATCATTTAATATCCTAGAGCTCAATGCAGTCTAATAAACTGCAATAAAAGTGGTTTTATAGGTAAAAGTGATTTCATCTCTAAGATCTGAATGTCAAGAACTTTTTACAAGTTCCATATACATGATACACAATTGCAGCCAACCACAAATTAAACACCATAAAAAAAGTTAAAACACAGAACATACTTAATTTTTTATTTTGAAATTCCCTATTCCCTCTATACAAGAACCTTTGCTGAAACACTTTCCAGAAAGGCAGCAGTGAATTTTCAGAACATTTTACATTTTTTTCCCCTCAGCAAAAAGATAAATCACAGTGTAAATTATGTTGTTCTGCTGTCATCTTTGGCTGGGGTTAGACCCAGAAGTTGTTGCCTAGCAAACCATTATAGCCAAATGTTGCTAGTGCTCCTCAGGCCATTAAGCTACAAACTCAGAAAGGAATGTTTGCATTTAACCTCTTTAGGGTACCACCAGGGGGATATGACAGCATTAACTTCCATAAACTTTTATAGACAAATGGAAAAAATCTACAAAATTAGCTATTAATATTACACAGCAATACACACTTTTTATACTCTACACAAAACCAAAATTCTTGGTCTTAATGGCAAGTAGCAATTTCTGTTTGAGAATCTGTTTAGAGGAATAGAGTGGGACGTAAAGTCGAGAAATGCAAGTATTTGCAGTAGGAAGATGTTGGTCATCTGGTGGTCTTATTGTGATGGAGGGCATCGGCTGAAATCCTTCTTCACTGGCTGGTAATGATGGGCTTGATGTCCAAAAGTAAACCTAAATGGGAATATAATAATTACAATTTTGGCTTTTAAGAGATTAATATTCAATTTTTAATTCTGGCAATATATACATACACAGAGTCCCATTCTGATGTTAAAACTTAGGGAGGTGGGGAGGGTATTATTTTGACCTGGGTTTTAAATGCATTTTCTTGTACTATAAAGGAAAGGGATCACTCATACCTCAATAAAGTGGTTTTTTTAAAAAAGGAAGTATATTTAGAGTTAGAAGAGGGAAAAGGTGTCACAAGGTAAAAAAGTGACTTTCTATCTCAGGGCCTCAGTTTTCTCATCTGTAACATGAGGCTATTGGACTAAATGGTTTCTAAGGGCCTTTCCTGGAGCTAAATTCCATGAGTATCCATTAGTGGGAAAAGAGGCACAAGGCCTCCAAACAAAAAATAGGGTCCTAGGTTAAAAACTCACACAGGTTATCTTAAAAGGTATTTTGCATTTTATCTACTAGCAAAAATAATGCAGTATTATTAGTGCTACCTTATGATACAGAATAATTTTATAGTAACTAAGTGCTGGGGAACATCTGTACATCAAAATCCATGCAATAAACCATATTACCACTGAGTTTTACTATACAGCCATAATAAGGTTTTGTGCAACACAGTATTAAGTAAATGATGCTCAATAAATGTTAACTTCTGCTTTACTTTTTAACCTAGATGTAATAACCAAGGATATGCTTCCCTGAAATACTTATTTCTCTGAACACATAACGTTAATTCCTCATCAATTCATACATATGTACCATTCTTCAGACAGTCTCTCTCTCTTATGGAAAGGCTTTTTAAATCTAATGCATTTACAGTGCACAACTAAACAGTGAAGTACATCCGATTTCCCAGAGTGCCTAGGAAACCTAAAGGAACTAATCTGTTATTTCCTAAAGCACAGATGTATGAGAAACCTTATCTAGAATTCTATAGAAAGGGATAGAAAAAAATAAGAAACAACTCTCCTAAGTATCAGGATCTACAAAATCTGAAAAGAAACATAAAAGTATTGGAAGGTACTCCAGAGATGAAGCTGGTCCAGTCCACTCATTCTTAAATGTAAAGTGTTTCTTCGAGAATGAAATCTGGTTAACCAGGATAGATGAACTATATCACTGGACCTCTAAGAAGCTGGAGTTAGAGAAATACTAGAAGACTTCTCAGAACTTTTACTAGTGAACTATGACTCTCCAAGAGTAAATTAAACTATGTAGGTCTTACCCAATAACCCCAGAAATCTTATAATTTGCAGGACTAATAATTCATGGGAAAACTGTTTGGGAAACGCTATTCTTACGTCCTTCAGCTCCTCCCTCCCTCAGACACATCAGAGTAAAGCCAACAATATGTGAAGGATGACCTCCCAAAAGAGAAGAAGGGCAAGGGGGATGGGGGAAACACCTTGATATAATGCTAAAGCCCTAAGAATAGATTTTCAAGACTTTAAGGAGTGAAGCTCACAAAATAAAGCTGTTGATAGGAAATTCTCAGGTCCTTACAGAAGCAGATTTTCTTTTTACTAAGATTTGAGTAGTTAGCAAATTTTTCTTTTAGTAGAAGGCAGAAACGATAGTGAGATTTAACTTGGCTGACTGAACTAAGGATATGGTTTAAAAACAGAAAATTAAAACTAGGGAATAGATTAAAATAGTTCTAAAACTTAGACCTCAGATAGCAAATCATTCTACTTCTGAATCTGGTGGTTATTACAGAATTGATATGGGCCTTGTTCTTAGGGCAACAAGGTGCCCTGAATCCAAAGACTGACTACAGGTGGGTGGTAGAACCCAAACAAGCTATTTCAGTGATCCTTAAACCAACAGGGACAGATATGGTATTGGTACTGATAGGGACTTTAGAAAGCAAGAGTGGGAAAGTTAAATACTGACCAATTATATCAAAACTACCTGGGGAACAATGTAGGTCAAAATTACCCTGATGGCTAAAAGGCAAGAACAGAATCAGGTGGCAGCTAGGACTGCTGAACAACCTGTCTCACCACAGTAGAGAAATATCAGAAGGCTCCTAGAGCCATGTAAAGATTCAGGAGTACTAAAAGCAAGAATTCTCCTCCTTCCCTTCTCCACCCCCAAAATAAGCTCCTGCTTGAATGAAGGTAAATGGGAATCTGCAAGTTTTGTTCTTTTCCTGTACAAGTAACCATTTCCCATCATTTGAATAAAATGGATATATCTAGAAATTGAGTTATTTTTAAATATTCCATGAGTGGTCTGGTTTAAATTACTAAGAACTAAGGCTGGTTAGACAGGGGCAATGTCCAAGAGAACTATGAGGAGTGAGTACAGAAAAGATTTCTAGGGTTTTCTGGATAAGGAATATCCTTCAGATTTCTACAAGGAAGTCTGGAGCAGACTACCTTTTAAGGTTAATGGGCAGGTTGATTTGGTTATAGGTATACTTGAGGGTGGACAAAGGTTCACTGACTTGGTAGACTTTCCAAGACCAAAGCTTCTATTATCTGATTTACAAGTCTAAGTTGGTTGGAGCTCTGTGCTAACAGTAAGTAGAATTTAATATCCACGTATCATAATTAAACTACTCTCTTTCTAGTAAATAGATTATCAAGAGACTTTTCTGAAATTTTGCCAAGGCTTGCCACTAGTCACTTGCCACTAGTCAAAAGGATTAAAGATACATATAGGGAGCAGCACATGTAAGCACTATAATGGGGAAAGAAAAAAAACTATATTGCAACAATATGTTGGTATCATCTTATGGGACTACGGACAGAATATTAATAGTTAAATGCACTTCACTTTGCTTGGAGCTTTAGTAATTCTATTACAGAGTACAAAAACAAAAACTGCCTTTTACTTCTGAACATTTATTTCTGAAGTTAAAATGACTAACACTACAAACTTAAAAGGCACAGTATTTTAAAATTTTGTATTTCCTTCTACAAGTTTAACTTACAAGATCTTGTCGTTCTGTCATGCTCATCTTCTCTACTATTGACCAGAACCAGCGTTTGAACTGCAAGAGCTTCTCGGCATTTTCTCCTAAGAAAGAATGTAAACTCAATAGACAGTACTGTATCAGTTGTTATATCTTTGAAATATTGCTAATTAAAATGTTATTTAAGATTGGGAGATTCCAATTCTTAATACAGGAAATAAAGACCATTTGAAAAATGTAAAACCTCTATAGTTCATCCTGACTAAAGATGACCAAAATAAGAAAAATGAAACACTAGCCTCAGAATTGATAATCACAATGACTTTAATCCAATCTGTAAACCATAATTCATCTCATGACCTCAATCCAGTATTTCTCAAACTTTAATGAGTTGATAAATTACATGGGGATCTTTAATGCAGATTCTCATTCATTCACTGGGTCTTTGGGGCTGGAGGAAGGGAACACCAGAGATGTTATTTCTAAAAAGCTTCCAGATGATGCCTATGCTGCTGATCTGAGGATCATACTTGAAGTGGCAAAGTCTTACGCAGTTTCTTTGGATATTTTGTTTTCCCTCCTAAATTTGTGGTTTATAGATGAGATAAATTCTCATCTCATTTTTGAAAACTAAATTAAAAAGTAGCACAATAACTATTATACAGCAACTTAAATACTGCCAGGACAAAGAAAAAGCAACATTTATCCAAATTTAACTTACTATAATTTGGCTGAAGCTTCTTGCAAAATAGGAAGAATAAAGGGGAAAAAATTGGTACCTTTATGTACATAATAATCTTGCACTATAGGTATAATCTTTTTACAGTGAACTTCTTGGAGCTTCCAATGTTTTATTGTATAATAAAGGTTATTCTAAGAGGATTATCACTACCACTCTTTATTCTTCCTAGATTCTCCATGTGTTTGTGTGCTGTTATGTTTTCATAAGTGTGATCTGGGTCCAGCTCTAAAAAGCAAACATCATGTAATCAAATTGTTTCATTAGGGAGTTTAAGCAACATGAATCAGAAAGGAGGGCCCGTAGAGCAGTTCACATGGATTTTTTTTCTTAATTAGTATATACAAATCCTTAACACAATTTTGCTTATTACCACAAAAATTTTTTATTTGTATTCATACTAAACCATATTTTTAAAATTTAGATATAAAATATAGAAAAATTAAGCAGTAAAAGAATTAATAACCTAAAGCTAAGCCATCAAAATATTTAGTTCAACCGTATCTTTAAAAATAATGTAAAAAAGTTTTAATGCCAACATTTCCCAAGCCCTGTAAATCGATCTAAGAACCAGAAACTCAGAAAATGTTGACTGACCAAACTATCTAGTTTATTCCTTAAGTAAACATTTTTTAAAATGTCCTACCTGATTCATCATTGAAAGAGGTAAAACTGATCAGCATTTGCACATTAACTTCACCACAGCCATTTACCAAAAGCCTAAAATCTTCTGCTGTTAAATCTTCTAATGAATTTTTTGGAAGCACATCTAGTAGACCTTTCCTCATTGCCTAGAGAATTTCAAAAATTATCTTTTTATTGCAATCAGTACTTCATTTTCCATGTACCATTTATTTATATTGTTAAATCCGAATATATAAAGTTTAACAGTCTTTTTTAAGAATGTTAGTTCCCATTTTAAACCAGAGAGCAAAAAAATTTCTGTATTTTGAATTTCTTATTAATAGATTCAAAAGAAAGAAAGGCAGAGGGTAGGGAAAAAAGCATACTGAATAGGCTACAGGTTCAAAAGTGAAGTATTATTATATATTAGTAGCTAACTGAAATTTTTCAAATTATGTTAAAAACAAACAGGCTAGTCATTAAATAATTAAAAATAGTTTCAATTTGTCTAAAGTGCTATCCTGTCAGCATGCTAGGAAAAGTATGATAATGACAACAACAAATTTCCCAGACACAAACCCAAAATCTAGAAGGTTACTGAGAAATCACATGCCAGGAAATGTACTAAGTACCTTACTTAATTCATTTAATCTTATCCTCATTTTGTAGAGGAGGGAACCAAAGCACAAAGAACCACAGTAATTTGCTAACGTCATATAGCTACAGGGTAGATTTGAACTCTGACAGTGTAACTCCAGAGCCTACACAATTATTACAGCAGAGGGATCAGAAACATGTGAAACCATCAGGCCTAAATCTACACAAACATTTTACCCTCAATGAGGAAAAAGTTAACATAGCAGGTCTGATATTACTCTTTAGAAGGACGTGATTGCAGGGCTGGCCCTTGGCTTGTGTCTGAGAACTTGGTTTTTGGAATGTTCCCTACATTACTAATTGATACGGCTGTTTTCAATGCCTGGGGCAGTGAACCCTGCTGTACCAGATTGCCTAGACTTTTTGTACAATGTGATTCAAGACAAACAGGCAACTTTCCTCTGGGAGTCTGGAATTTCAGTAATCATGGCTGGTTGTGCAGACAGAAAAGTAGAAAAGTGCCTACACGACTAGCCTCCGATAAAAACTCTGAGCTCTGAAGTGGGCTTCCCCAAGCACAAACAATGCACACTGTGTTGCTACACTTTTTTTTTCCTTTGGAGACAAAGTCTGACTCTGTCACCCTGGGTAGAGTACAGTGGTGTCATTGTAGCTCACTGCAACCTCAAATTCCTGGCTGGGCTCAAGTGATCCTCCTGCCTCAGCCTCCCAAGTACCTGGGACTACGGTGCACTCCATCACACCTGGCTAATTTCTTCTACTTTTGGTAGAGACAGGGTCTCGCTCTTGCTCAGACTGGTATCGAACTCCTGACTTCAAGCGATCCTCCCAAATTGGCCTCTCAGAGTACTAGGATTACAAACGAGCCACAGCACCTGGCCGTATTGCTGCATTTCACTGGTGGAGAGATAACCTTAGAAGCCTGTATGTACATGGATTCCTCCAGACTCTGCCCAATGTATCTTTTTCCCTGGCTGATCTTGCTGTGGGTCCTATCACTATAATCATTAACTGTAAGTACAACTGCCTCTGAGTCATGTGAGTACCCTCTAGCAGCCAAAGTATGGGTAGTGGTAGGAACCTAAAATTATAGTCGTTTTGGTCCCACAAGCACCCTTTACAAAGTTTGTTTATCAAAGCTACTTTCTGATGATTACATGGTTTTACCAAGTAGTTTTTACCAAGTAGTTTTAACCAAAAGTCAATGAGTACTTGGTTTAGATTCTGAAATTTAAGATATAGTTTACATGGTACATAAATTCATTTTAGTTTGAAAAATTTAGCCTTTTATAAACAAGGTGAATACACTGAAATAGTTTACCACATATGAAGACACAAACAGCCTCATCAGATCACATAACACTTTCTAGAAAACACTTACATGTAATGGCTGTTCTGCAACCACTAACATTCTGTGTTCTGCATATTTTCGCACATACTCATATACATTCTGGGGAGTGACTGGTATATTTACACCATTAGGAATGAGTTCAACCTGTGAAAAATTTAGCAATGTTATTTAAAGGCAATTTTGTCAAAGCAGTAATAAGTTAACAGTTCATAAAACTATTTCCTAAAATTTTAAAATATAAAGACAATTCTTTATATGACAAACATCTAAGAAATGCAAATATTTTAGACCAAACAAAAAGCCCTTCTGCATCTCACTCTGTCTCACTCTTGATCCATCTCTCTGTTTACCTCCTGTGTCCATTTCACCTTTAGTGTAGGTGTGCATGTACATTTGCATCTTTCTCTTTCTCTCTCTCTCTCCACCCGCCCTCCAGCTAAACTGTTCTATATAAGACAAGCACAACAGATTAACCAAATTCTCTTCCAGAATCAGGGAACTGTGTATTTGGCTTTACCTGTCCTCCACCCTCTTCTTTACACAAGTCAATTGCAAATGCCAAATCCATTGCTGAGAAAACAGCATCAGCATCAGAACTCTGAGAAGCCAGGATTAGTTGCCGCAAACTCTCGTACATTACAGGGTCAAAAAAAGCAAAATCATGCCAATTGACCTAAGAAAGTAATCATGAAACTCAATTATGAAAGAAACAACATCTGCACTCAATTCATCAGTAAATTAAAATCTGATAAAAAATTTTATCTAATTTGGATATACCAATAAAGAATAATTTCCCACTGAATATATATAATAACTGCTTTAAAGAGGTAATAAATCTTTGGCTCTGACAATATATTCCATTTTTCAAAGTATATAAAGTGTTATATTTTGAAAAAATTCAAAGCCAATAACAATAGTTTTTAAGTTCCAAAAATAATTTGCAAAAACCAGCACCATTTATTCCAACACCGATTATGTGAAGCAGCTGGCTTAGAAATAAATATACATCTTATTTACTCTTCACAATAATCAGAAATACAGATTTTTAAATCCAGATGATAAATATGCTCAAAGAAATTCACTAACTTGCCCAAGGTCACAATATTGGGTTAAACTCTGGGTCTATTTGATTCATAAGCTGTTCAATTAAACCTTGTTAAAGATTCAATATATCAACATTTTTATGTTGCTGAGCTTTGAGTCTAGTTTTTTATTGCATAAGAACATTTTAGATGGAACACTTTAAGAATTCAATAGGGTCAGAGTTGAGAAAAATATATATCATAATATGATACACATGTATTAATAGAAAATAATATTCATCAGTGGGTTTGATTAAAGAAAATTACTAGAGTACAGCTTTAATAATGCTGTATTCTAAATAATGATTAGATGTGTGATGTGCATCTCTGGAAAAGAGTATAAAGTAAATACTCATTTAATGCCGTGGAGAGGTTCTTAAAAGCTGGGGCTTTAAGTAAAACAACATATAGCAGGTCCTTGAAAAATGCCATTTCACTATAATGTTGATGAGGAAAATAAAACTGGTTTTGTTTTTACATTATTTTGCTTTAAGCTGTAGTTTCCAAGAACTTACTGAAGACAATAAATGAGGGCTTACTTTATGATATTTCATTATTTGATGTCAAGTACTTTCTTTAAAATAGTCTATCACCCACAGATAAATATTGAGCATACTGTGTTATATTTCTTACAGTTTTTTTTTTTTTTTTGCTGCCTCCATGTAACTTTTACATATATTTTTGAAGTTGGAATGTTCTTTTTAATATAATACTACTTTTACCTTCTCTACCACTTGGTACAACTAATGGTGGATAAATCTTATTGAACACTTACTATTTGTTAGGCAAATATACTATAGACTATAAACTATGGTATGCTGTTTTCTTTATCACCTTATTAATGGGGAAATATGCCAGAAATGTTAGGGGATTTGTTTGCAATAAGATGCAGGCCTGTCAGACCCCCCAAACCCACCTGTGTTACCCACTCTGCCATGCCATCTCCCCATATATGGAGATTTTTCCCATGTCATTGTTTTTACTTTTATTAATTTTATTTTAATAGACAGTAATTATATCATAAAATGTTTGAAAATTATTTATATTGGCTGTAATGCTTTAAAATTTAACAGCAAGCAAATGCCATAACAGTGTGCTAGCAGCATTTGATTATTTTGTAGTAAAAACTTTTACAACTGTAAAAGCAGTTAGGTTCATCAAAATCACTTACTTTTCTACCAAGCAACACTTTAATTACATGTCTATTCAATGTAATAGGACATAGTTCATTCTGTAACAGACATAGTCCAAGAATCCTAATAATAAAAAAACAGGGAAATAAGATTTAAATTCAAAAATAATTCTAGAATACGTATAACCCCCAAACACATACATAAATATACATATAATATTGAAAACTTCTCTACAGCCTTATTTCTATCTAGTATGAAATAAAGCATATTTTTATAACTAATATATTTTAGAAAATTACAAACTGAAATTTTTTAAGAATTCAAATACAAGATTAGAGTTATTTTACCTGCCAATATTTCTGAAACAATTCAACCTTGCTTCTGTGTTTTTGCCAGGCCTTGGAGTATAAAATCCTCTTTTCCCAGGTTGGTAAAACAAAGGAGCATTGTCATCACCATCATCTGTATCATCTAAATCCATATCTACTACACTTCGACTAGAGCCATGACGCTTTCGGTTTTCCTAATATCAGAGAATATCCGAGATTAAGCCCCCAAGATTCACTTAAAAAAACAAACAAACATATGAACTGGTTCTCTGAAATCATTCAAGATTAAGTCAGGTAGGCAAAGCAACATTCTTATTTAAATGTATATGTATAACAACACTAACAGCAAATAAACTTTTAATTTACCCTCTCAGAACTGTGATACACAAAGCTTGTGCATATTAAGTTTTTAACATCTGTTATTCAAATTAAATTCCTTAATGAAATGCAGGTTAGCTTCTTTCACTTTAATGCCTGAAAGATATTTTCACTGGAGAAAGAATTTGGATTGACAAAAATTCTTTCAGCACTTTGATGAGTTTCCATTCTCTTCTGGCTTTAATAGTTTCCAATGAGAAATTTACTGTCTTTCAAATAATTGTTTCCCTATAAGTAAGGCACCATTCTTTGGCTGCTTTCAAGAATATTTTTTTATCTGTTTTCCCAAAATTTGATTATAGTATGTCTGGACATTGTTTCTTTCAGTTTATCCTGTTTGGAGTTCACTGACCTTGAATCTATAAATCTGTGTCTTTTACCAAATTTAGGAAGTTTTTAGTCATTATTTCTTAAAATACTTTTTCTACAGTGATTTCTTCTCTTCCTCCAAGTACTCCAATGACATGAATGTTAAATCTTTTGATACTGTCCCATGGGTCCCTGAAACTGTTCTTTTGTTTGTTTTCAATCTTTATCTCTTCTTCAGAAGGGATAACTTCACCTACCTATCTTCCCTCTGTCACCTTTGTTCTGCTATTGACTCATCCAGTGAATTTTTTTCTTTCAGAGGTTGTATTAAAAACTTCCCTTGGTTCTCTATTTAAGTTTCTATTTCTCTGCTGAGAACCTCTATCTTGCCATTCATTAGTGTTCACCTTTATCTCACAGAACATGAGATAAAGTCTTTGATAATTTCAACATGTAAGTCATCTCACAGTCACCAATCTATTGGTTCTTTTTCTGGTTCTTTATATACTGAGTAATTTTAGAATGTATCCTAGACATCTTACATATTAAGTTGTAAAACTCCAGGTCTTATTAAATTGATATAGAGATGTTGACTGGGAAGGAGAGCCCTTAAGTAGGCTTATCAGCCTGGTTAGGTTCAATCTGGAAGTCTCACCTACTGTGTACAGTGGTTTCAATGCCAATTAAGTTTTCAAAGCCTTTATTATGCTGTTTGGGCTGCCCTGCATATGCAACACTCGGGATAGTCTGACACTTGGGCAGTGGTTTGGACTGTAGGTCAGTTCCCAAAGTCTTTGTTATCCTTCAGCTAAGATAGAATAACAAGGATCAGCTTTACCCGCCTTGCCTGAAAAGATGCTACACTAGTCATTTTTCAAGTTTTGACTTCCCTCTCCAATCTGTGTGCTACTGTTTACTTTTCAGAATTTTAGGTTATTCCCCTTTTGCATTGTGTCCAGAGTTTTTAGTTGTAATCAATGTAAGATATAAGATTATACTGGGCTTGCTCCATTTGGCTGGCACTGCAAGTTCTTAGGTAGCTTAAGAATGAAATGCATGCAATGAAATACATCATGCACTAAAAAGCCTCCCTTATTACTATACCATGATATGTCATGTTTTTCTGCATTGTTGGCACCAGCTGTTTTATGAGGAATGAGTCCTATGATTCTCTGCTTCTCTCCTTCTCTGCTATTCAATTCATTACATCTCCAAATTAAAGCTTAATTCAGGCTATGCTGAAATGGAAGCAGCCAGTGAGTGGGGTTACACTAAGCTCTGACCTAACCAATCTCACTACTTGATTCTGTACATGACACCTATACACCTATCTTTGCTTCTCTCTTTACTATAACCATGCATTTTACTTATGGAGACATAGTTTCTTCACAAATCCTCATTTCCTCTCCTTTTTGAATTTATAATTTAAATTTTAAACTTAGCACACATACAAAAATGCTTCTTACCTGTACCTTTTCTGAGGAGTCTAACAATCCAAGATCTAGGATACTATCAGCTCCATTTTCCCTAAAAACAAACAAAAAGCTTTTTACAGTCCAGATAACTGGAACTTCGAGAGTTTAGTGTAAAGAACACATTGATTTATATTTATAAGAATTTATAAATACATTTAAGTTTTGAAATCAATGCATATCTGGTGCACTTACTGGTAATAATGTAGTTCTAGGGGCAGAAAAGTCAATAATACACATCTTTAAAAAACCATGAGATGCTACATATATGATTCAAGACAATGGGATAAAGGCTACCTGATTTAAGATAAAATAAGTGCAGTCTTCATAGGAGTGCAGGAACTTAAGCTCAGAGGGAGCACTGTAGAACAGGAAAATGCTCAGAAAGCAATCACAATAGGAATCAAATCCCCTAGTGAATTTACTGATTCTAGAATACTAGAATACAAAGGAAAAATTTTGTAAAAAATGAGTAGTCCATTCACTAGCACAATCTTTTTAAGGCTCCTTATAATATTTGTATGACAAGCCTTTTTAAGATTTTTTATATCCATTGAGTAAACATACATATACTCAATTTCCATATTATTTTTTCTTCATCAGTCTCCTTTGTATGGAGACTACAGTGTAATGAATATTTTGTAAATAAAGATACATTTAGCTACAATTTCCCATTTTCCCTATGTATGGCAACATTTGGGACACTCTGTTTATTACAGAATAGAAAGCAAATCTTGCATGAATTTTTAAGATAAATCAGGAAGCCTAAAAGAAATTCCATGCTTATGGCAAGAACAATTCAGGGCTATATCCTAAGATTTTTTGAAATTCTATGGCTCCTACCATAAGGATATTCTGATGGAGAATCTGAGATGTACTTTTTTCAAGTAATTTCTAAATATCAGGTACATAAAAGACTTTTAGAACCTGAGTGACTACTAAAATGCTACCTTCCTAATAATACATGAGGAACTCCACTGTTGCTCACTCATCGATTTTTAAGCCATCATTTAAAAAAAAACATTGAAAGTCTTGTCTGGGAGGCAAAGGCAGGAGGATCGCTTGAGGTCATGAGTTTTAGACCAGCCTAAGCAACAGTGAGACCCCATTTCTACTAAAAAAATAGAAAAAATTAGCCAGGCACATGCCTGTAGTCCCAGCTAATCAGGACGCCAAGGCAGGAGGATTACTTGAGCCCAGGAGTTTGAGGTTGCAGTGAGCTATGATGACACCACTGCACTCTAGCAGGGGCGACCAAGCGAGACTCTGTCTCAAAAAAATACTACTACTACTAATAATAAAATAAAAAATAAAGTCTTATGCTTTATGGTATAAATTTTAAGATATGATGGCACCCACATACTGAAAATAAAGTAACCAATGTTTCAACTGAAATGTCTTCCCAATTGTACACATTACCGTCCATGTGCAATAATGAGTTCCATGGCCTCATCCACTCTTGCTCGCAGAGAATCTTCACTTGCTAGAAGGAGAAGCAGCTGAGCTGGGGATAATTCCAACAGCATGCCGGTGATTTTACTTGCAAATGCCTGTAAAAGATGAACAAATGTTACTTGCCTACTCTCTGAAACCTCTTATCTAAATCTATAATCTGTTATTCAGAAAGAAAAAAATATAAGAAACTTAGATAACAAATACAAAAATTTCTGAACTAGTAAGTTCTTTTATAACACTAGAAGCTGAATTACAGAGAACACTGACAGGAAATGAGTAGTCCATTTATTAGCACAATCTTTTTAAGGCTACTTATGATATTTATATGACAAGCCTTTTTAAGGTTTTTTTTAATCCGTGAGTAAACATACATATACTCAATTTCCATATTATTTTTTCTTCATCAGAGAGCCAGAAATAGCTCTTTCATTTAGGTACTAAAAAATAAATAGAGGGAGGGAAACACAAAGGGAGAGAAAGGGAGAGAAAGATGCCTGTATTTAAGGCTGAGGATTTACTGAAAGACATAATTGGTTTTCTGTTTTATTATTCTTTTGATATGAAATATGTACATGTAGTTATACATCAAGACAAAAAAACACAACTAGTTTGTTTCATATTATGACAGAAACCTGATAGAACATTCAAAATAAAAATTTTCCTGCAATATTAATCAGCAGTAAACTATTTGCAATGTGTTCTAGCTATAGCTTGCTAACAGATAGTCTGCTTCAAAACTAATAACTTATGCAAATAAGGACACAAATAAATATAATGCACAACTAGTTCTTTAGCATCCAAGGAACTTGCTGGGTGGAACAGGGACAGTGTCCCTAGGGTAGGTGGGGGGAAAACAAATTCAAGCTATACACAGTTACCCTTCAGCTAACACTGCTTCTTTCCCTTCTAAGCTTCCTTCTTACTGCCCAGGTAAAAACAGTCCTTAACCTTGTGCCTTGCCAGGAGCTGACAATTTTTGAAAATACCAACTTTAATTCAAAAGCAAAAACATGCCACAGCCAGTTAATCGGTAGCTAAGTGGATGGTACACACTGGTTGCATTGCTTGTACACGGGGATAAAGCCTCTCTCCAAGTGCCTGCCGATGTGCTGGCAGAGGATCAGGATCGTCGCTAGGATTTCCTTCAGAAGCCGGTCTGAAGGGTCTAGTGTCAATGGAAAGCTGTCTTCTAAAGTCTCTGTAAGAGGAAGAAAGTCATGATTTCATTTCCTTGACTACAAAGGAAAAATATCAGGACAACCAGTAACACAGTTAGAAAACCAGAGCATTAGGTTGTTCAGTTATACCAAAACATAAACATTATTTAGATTTCGTCACTTGAAAATTTATATAATTTATAATGCATAGTCTCTAAAAAATAATTTGATTCTAAGGGAGTAGGACCTTAAAATATCAGAAATGAAGAGTCCAGAAATTTTATTCAAAAGTAAAATGGAACCCCTCCTAATGAGGAAAATTTAAAGATTTAAATAGCAAAATTTGCCACAATTAAGATTGTAAGACAAACTTAAGAGGGAATGATATAAAAGTTAAAAGGTTTCAAATAATTAGGAACTTTTTTTTTTTTTTTTTTTTTTTTGAGACAGAGTCTCACTGTTGCTCAGGCTAGAGTGCCGTGGCATCAGCCTAGCTTACAGCAACCTCAAACTCCTGGGCTCAAGCAATCCTCCCGTCTCAGCCTCTGGGGTAGCTGGGACTACAGGCATGCACCACCACGCCTGGCTAATTTTTTTTTCTATTTTTAGCTGCCCAGCTAATTTCTTTCTATTGTTCAGTAGAGACATGATCTCGCTTTTGCTGAGGCTGGTCTCAAACTCCTGACCTCAAGTGATCCTCCCGCCTCAGCCTCCCAAAGTGCTAGGATTACAGGAGTGAGCTACCACACCCGGCCACAATTAGGAACTTGGGTGGGATAAACAGAAGGGCAATATAATTTCAATTGCTTCTGGGTTTTTACAGCAGAACTTTTTATTAGTTAACAGTTAGACTATTCTTTGTTTCTATACATATAACCAAATATTAAAACTGTCATTTACTTTAAAAATAGTCCATAATTAAGACTCCCTCATTCACAGGCCTACCTCCAATTCATCCCCCAAAATAGTATTCAATAAAAGATACAGGCCAGGCATAGTGGCTAATGCCTATGGTTTAGGAGGCCACGGCAGGAGAACTGCTTGAGGCCAGGAGTTCAAAACCAGCCTGGGCAACATAGTGAGACCCTGTCTCTACAAAAATAAATAAATTAATTAATTAAAAATAAGTAAAGGACACAAAATTATCTTACCTATCCCGGTCTCTCCGAGAACCTGCTCGCAAGCCACTACTCCTCCTCATTTCCCTTTCTCTCTCCCTTTCCCGATCTCTCTCTCCTCTGTTCCTTAATCTCTGCATTAAACCTAGAAGAAAATAAGAAATATGCTTTGTTTAGATGAATGCAAATGCAACTACCTTAAATTTCTGTCTATGCAAAGAAATAGACAAACATAAGAAAATATGACCGCTGAAGATCATCTGTCCTTAGCATCCACGTTGATGCCTCTCTCTCACTCTCCCTGTGATTTTGAGAGTTATGGCTAATTATATACATTGTACTTGGCATGTAACAGATGTTCACTCAATATTTGTTAAATGAATTTTTCCCCTTGTCATGTCAAAGCTCTGAAATAATACATAGCAACCAGGGCTATTAATAGTTTCAGTGTAAATAACACTGAGATTTCTTACGTGATTAGAGTCAATTAAAGTCTCTATTTTTAGTTTTTTGCATGAAAGCCTTATAGGCCACCAGAACAATACCTATTATTTTTAAATTCCTAAGTCCAAGCCAGAGTATCATTTCCTGAAAGTGGGCAAAAAAGATATTTTTGAAATGTTATGACTTCCCAGGTTTTGCATTCACATTTGCTAATTTATTTTTATTATAAGACTATATCAAATGGTGAAACTGATTAAAAGTTGGAGCACTCTCCTCATTTTTTCACCCTCAATCCTTTCTACAGTTCATTCAGCCTCCATGGTAGTGGTTTATATTAATAAAACCCCAATGAGATACAGACATAGGTACAGCCTAGGTAAAACACAGGATTTTCTTAGTACGTAATCTCTATAAACTTTTTCTCAGTTACTGCATCCATCTACCTACAAGTCTGACAATCTTGTGTCCCTATTCCCCCTATTTGATGTGAATTACCAATTATCTCCTAAGGCTTTTGTTTGTAATTTTCACAGATTTTTAAACTTGCTAACTGTAATCTTGAAAATTAGCCAAAAATCGGCAGAGCCGAAAAAAGGGAAAAAAAAAAGAGAAGAAAATTAGCCAAGAATCCTAATCCCAAAATGTTGTTCTTCAGTGAGGTAATGAGTTTGCACCAGAATGTTAATTTTTAAAAAGGGAGGAAAGGGCTGCTAAATTAAACAGTGAACTTAGTGACATAGTTGATTTACATTTTGTTACAAGCTGCCTACCTCACTGGGTACAGATAGTGAATTTGCAAATCATACTTTGAATAGCACTACTTTAGTGAAGAGCATCTTCTTCTCAAATACCTTTATGAATTAAATATTGGGGTAGAAGAAATGTTGCAATTTGCTCACTGAATTCCTACATCACCATATATCTTATAACCTCTCACCACCTCCAAACATGTAACAACTGCAATGAGAAAGTAGTACAATCACAAACACTTATCAAAATAAATGTTGGGAAAACAGCAAATTGTTAAATTGTCGATGTGAGTAGTTTAAACATAAGATTAAATTGTTAATCTATAATAAAATTATTTAGAAATATAAATATACATTTTTACATATTTACACACAACCATGAATTATCACTATTGTTTTGATGCACAACGAAAGAATTTTATGATGCTTGTTATCTGTAGAGTACTTATTGTAGAGTATACACTTACTTGTGTGAGTGCCTTTGTTGGCATTTTGGATACAATCTAGATTTGGCAATTTTTCATTTGACAAAAATGCTTGTGCGATGGCTGTATAAAAACTTCGTGCTACACCACTGCCCTCTCCTGGCTCATCCTTAAATGTGACCTTTACTCTGTGCACAGCCATTGGTGTGGTAGCACATCTTCGGCCAAAGTGATTGTTAAGCTGCCTCATAGTCTGCTGAATGAGAAGATCTCGATCCCGATCAACCTATTAAAACACACCAAAAAAGCAGCAACTTTCAAATGCAATGTTGAAAACCACCTTGGTCTACATAAGATCTGAAAATCTAATTCTAGCTTTTCTATGACAGTTTTAAAAACTACAAAATAATTTGGGTTCTCAGAAACTAGCTTATACATTCCAAATATACATTGTAAAACACAAGACGTCTTGCATTAAATTACGACAGTGGAATTTAATTCAATTCTAACACTTTCTTTCAAAGGTCTACAGGAAAACAATAATTTGTTCAATTTTGGAATGTACCAAAATAAATTTCAAATGATCACAGATGTAAAAAAAAATTTTAAAAAATAGCAAATACTGGAAGAAAACATGGATGATTTCCTTGGTATTGGTATTGTTAGAACACTACAAGCAAAGTGGGGAGAAAAAAGATAAACTGGGAAAAATTTATACCTTCTATCACAGACAAAGATACATATTCATGAATGAGTGTTTGTATCACCTACAGATAAAGAACTTCTGGAATGTGAGAAAAGATCAACAACTTACGTGAAAAAACTGGGCAAAATAGACCAACAGAGTTCACAGAAAAAGAAATTTAACTATCCTAAATACATGAAATAATGTTTAACTTTGCTCAAAATAAGAGAAATTCAAATTAAAACTATACTGAGATACTATTTCTTATCTATCAGAGTAGCAAAAATCTAAAAATTCGACAACAAACTGCCAGCAAGACTGTAGGGAATCGGACATTCTCATATTGATGGTGAAAATGCAAAAATATACAATCTTATAGAGAAGTATTTCCCAGTGTCTGGCCAAATTTTATTCACATGTCCTTTGGCCCAGCAATTCCATGTCTAGGAATCTATCTCAAAGACACACTAGCAAAAAAGAGAAATACACTAGAGGCTATTCATCAGACTGCTATCTATTACAGCACAAGATTGAAAACAAACCCAAATGACTAGTCAATAAGGGACTGGCTGAAAAAACTGTGATAACCATAAAATACAGTACACTAAGCAGCTGTAAAGGGAAAGTAGAACATTTCTCTATATATAAAGCTACAGTTTTATCTCTAGGATTTACTGTTAACTGAGAAAAGCAAGGTAGAATAAAAACGTATAGTATGCTTGGGGATGTTGAGGGAGGTAGGTAATGAAACACACATATACACATGCTTATATTTTTAAAGAGGGGAGAAATAAATGTTAAAAATGATTAAAAAAAGACAAGAATGGAAATTGAAACTAGACTTCTCTGGATATATCTTCTGTAGAATTGACTTTGCAACATTGTAGATATTTTACATTAATTATATAAATTAATTAAATAATAAAAAAATTAAAAAATTAAATAAATTAAATAAAACCTCAAAAGAGGAGAAAGGAATCCCTAAAAACTCAAAGCAAAATGAAACAAAATGTTCCTAACTGTAAGATGCTGGTAGCAAAACCACACACAGATGAATGATTTCAAATGACTTTAAAGCAAAGTAATTTGTGTATCTCTAAGCAGGATGTGATCCAAGGACAAAAAGACTGCCAACTAATTTTAAGCAATTTTCAATAACCATTTTTGTTGTTCATGGAGATGATGTTATAATTCTAAGACTGCTGTGTGTACACTGTGGAATAAAAGCAAGTGAGTAATTTTATCAATGTTGTTAGAAAGTTGGATATTCAATTTGGAAGAAAAGAAATAAAGACTTAAGATCTAGGAGGTGAAAACAAAACAAACTTGTGTCCTAAATCTTGAGTTTGAATTGGGAGTATCAGTATAAATTCATGGTGGGGTTTTTTTTTTTCCTTAAAAGAAGGTGCATTTCCCAACTCTATCCACTAAAAAGGCCTAGATACTATGACCAACCCAGTAGCAATGTGCAACCCTAGAGCCCAGATTGTAATCTCAAAATACAATTTCTTACTAAAAGGAATGACTGATTTAAGGTCTGTGACAAGAAATGTGTAAGATGAAATGAGACATACCAGAAAGTAAGGAAGTTATCAAAGTTTATTGGGGTTGTGTTGAAAGAACTCAGGAGCCAAAATGGACTGAGGACTCTCACTAGCCAAAGAAGAGACAATGTGAGCCACAATATGAATAATCTCAATGGAGTGAAACACATCAAAAAAAATGTTTAAATCAATGTATGCATAATGATATGTTTAAAAAAAAAAAACTAAAATAAAAAGCTCATTGGTCATCTATAGAGGATGCCAGAGATCACCTTTTGGGGAACCAACTACCAGAGAAAACTACTACATTAAATTTGGTGATTATCATTTCCTTATTTTCTTTAAATTTTCAATTATAAATACATATCCTTGAGCAAGAGCTATTGTTATTCTTCATGTTTTAAAATTTATATAAACAGCATACTATATGTATAATATAAGAAAATTTAAATACCTTTACCTCTAGTGATAAATCTCTTGACTGCTGGTTTCTTAGTTTTTCCATTTCTCTACGGAATTTTGATTCTTTTACCTCAAAACCACCCAGTTCAGTTAGGATCTTAAAAAAAAAAAAAAATACGTTACAGAATTATTCCCTGAAATATGTTCCTATCATGCAGAACTGAATTTAAAGTGCACAAAATACATACCGATCCGGGTTCTGCTCCAACATCTTCCATGAATACCCTGCCGAACAGTTCTAAAGAAAGGCGCCAACGTCCTAGCAGCATATCATGGGAAATAACCATTCCCATAAAGCTACACTGTGGCCTGTAACAAGTTAAAAGGGAGGGGGAAAATAATTTAGCCCATTTTTAAAATTCATTGGTTTTTGGTAAATGATTATTTATTTGATCACTTAATATTCTGAAGTCTTAAGTTCTTCAGTCCACATCCCCTCTAATAGAGAGCTTTTCTATAGCTACTTGTTACTTGCAGAACTTCTTATTTTTACTCCCTTACTGATTCTGTCACCTACATATGGATAAACCTCCAGCCTACTTCCTAACCCTATCTTTCATTGTAGTTCCTCTCCTTAAAGTCCAATGTCCATCTCCATCTAGGTGATTCCCAGATCCTCCTCTAGTTCAAACTTTTTCAATGAACCAGAATGTAAAATATATCCATGTCAATTCAAACTCAACATGGCTAAAACTCAACGTGGCCACTTCACCACAGTGACATTTCATCCTGATTTTTCCAGTACTACCATCTCTTTTCCTATTGCACAGACTTGAAGCACATTTTAATTTTTGTTCCTCCTGTTCCTCCAGAGTGACCAAGTCTATCTTGAATTTCTCTTCTTTTTCTATGATTTCCTTTCCATACCCAAAGCCAGTATCCTACCTCAGCACCTTTCCCCTCACCAACTGGAACAAATAACAGCTTTATGACTGGTCTCCCTATGTCTAATTCTTCTCTCCAATCTGTTTCTACACATTCTAACTATTTCAGCTCAAGCCATATTGCCTCCAGGAAGCTTGGGCCACCCTGGTCCACAATTCTCCCTTCTGTTATATGGTTGTTAGATAACATGTATACAACAGTGTTTCATCTTGTTTCTGAAACTAGCTTAAATCCTAAACAAATAAACAAACAAACAAAAAATCTGATACCATGTAACCAAAAACCATAGAGGGTAAAGCAGAGACTCAACAAATCATTTAGTGATTACCCATGCTCAGTATGCTATACAGTATATACAAGCAAATTTTTATTGTGCAAGCAAAGAACCTAACTCTTGTAAGAGAAGTATGAACTTGGCAAACGAGCCCGAGTAAGTGTGAGCCACAAATCTAGGGAGTTCTACTCTAATTATTCACATTTTCCCCTTAATGGAGCTGCTGATAGTAAGTCTGTAATTGGCAATTTGACACAGATATATGCTTTAATTCAGAACTGAACTTTAGAAATACAAGGTTTAGAACTTCCTCAACAAAGTGGAAAGAATGCCCATTAATAACAAAATAATCAATAAACCCCAAAATTCAGAAAATTCAACTTTAATATTTAAATATATGATAAACTAAGAAATCAGACTACTATATATAAATAAACTAACAAAATTATAAAATTTCTAAATAAAAACTCTTAAAAGAATTATAGCCATAAAATAATGCAATAATAGAAAACTAGTTTCACTTAGTAAATAAATACCTGAAAGATGTAAGAGGTGGCCCTTCACTTTCAGTAAGTCCTATTTCTGCTAATAAACTACTTTTCAATTGTGCAGCAAGATCATGAGCAGATGGCCCTGGTTTTGAACTCTCAGCTTCTTCTGGCAGTGCATTCTGTTCTTCCCCTTCTTTTTTTTGCCGATTTTGCATGTTCATTACATTTTTCAGATTGGCAGCATAAGACATTTTAGTTGGTAGAACCTGTGAATTTTTACATTTAAAAGTTACACATTAAGGGAAAAATTTTACTTTCAACTTAGTAATACAGAAATCATATGCAAGTTAAGTAATTAATTTTTCCTTTCAGGAGCTTCAATGGTCCCTTATCTATCTGATTCCCCTGGCTGACCACCAATTCTGGTGCATTCACCACAGCAACTTCAGAGAAATTTTAAAGCTATCTTTGTATTATCTGTGATACCTAAGTCTCTCATATATTTTCAGTATTTTCAGCATCTCCTTTACCACTTAAAATAATTTTTAAAAATTATCTTCAACTACATTTCTTCTACACTTATTTTTTTTTAATGTTTTAACTACTTTTTCAGTGGCAAAACAGGGTATTTTAGGCTCCCAAATCAGATGTGTATCTGAAAACTAGATCTGCAACTTAACCAGCTGTGTGATGATAAACATTCCTACATGAATTTTACTTCAAGCCTCAATTTCTTATCCAGGAAATCAGGTAAATAATGCTTTTTACCTGACATGGTTATAAAGATTTAGACAGTGCTCAGGAGACAGAATTAGTCAATATTTATTAGGTATCAGTACTAATGCTACTTATTTATTTACATTCTTGATTCAAATTAATTCAGCAAGTAAAAGATAAGTTATAAGCCAAGACTGTATATGCTCACATAAAATATACAGAAATTTAAATTTTCAGCAGCATATAACAATCAACTCTGTGAAACAGACAAAGCACGTAATGAAGCTGCTATTTTATTGATAAAGTGACCTGTCGAAGCAAGTTAATGACAGTGTTAGAATTCCTTCTATTATATCATAAGGCAGGGATTTCTGACACTGCTATTATTTTGGGAAATATATTCTGAATTAATGCATTTCTAATGATCTGTATGCTGGGACAAGTGCTCATTAACAAATATTATATTGCAAAGACTTTTACTATCTTACCTCAAGGCAGTTTCTATCCACCGTAACCTCCATTAAGCATTTCCCACTACTGGCAGATGAAGAATAAAGACCCTGACTTGGACGGCCAAAAAGATCTTCCTTTCTAGCATTTGGCTGGAATTTTAACAGAAATATTCTAGTTACAATGAACAGTTAAAAGAAAATAAGGTCAATTAGAAAGAAACCTTAGACTAGTTTGTTTAATTCACCTGCAACAGATGTGGCTGATCAGCCAAGGGTATGGCTTCAGCCAGAGGCACTTCAAATGGATTTGGGGGTATACACCCAAGGAATGTCATGGAGTCTGAACGTCGGAAAAATGGATGGTTTTGGCCAGCTTCTGCAGGAAGGGAGTCATCATCTTTATCATTCAAAGTAGCACCTAAGCATAAAAAAAAATAAAAATTTTTAAAATTATTTAATTATCAGATTAGGGTAATAGAATATGTAATCTGCTCAATCCAAAATTCCTAATACCACTTTATAAAATTTTAATGCCACTCAAAATAAAAGCTAAGTCAAAATTTTCGATATTTTTATAAGTAATTCAAAATATAATAGTTTAATATGGTAACAATGTTAAATTTTATGTTATATGCAGATTTTAGGTTACATGTTATTTTACAACAATAAAAGTGCAAAATAAAAATCAGCAGTAACAAATATCGTGCCATTCTGAGACAGAAGTTTCCCATATTCTCCTCTCTCTCTCTCAAATCTGATTCAAACCAGAATATAGCTAGATTCCTGAAGCCTATTCAGAACCCAATTCACTGATGACTCCAAAAGTAGATAATCAAGAGCTGAAATCTGAGCATTCTGCTTACTTGTCAGTTCTGCTTTCTCTATAGTAAGAGGATCAGAGAGCAGTCTCTAGGCAACTCATGCACCCCAATAGTAAATCAGCACACTATTCCCAACTCTCCTTAAGAGTAAAACTTTAGCAGCGCTTAATGTGCTGTAGAAATAGTAGGGAGCTCTGGCTGAGTTCTCAAAAAATTGCAGTTAGGTGTCTTTCCGTCGGCTGAATAAAACTACTAGCTGATAATAAGAAATAGGAAAGGGGAATATTTAGCCCCACTTTAAAACCAAATTAAAATAATAATTGAAAACTACAAATAAACTGCAGAAGACCCCAAAATTTTGTTCTATTAAAACTTTTGGAGAAAATTCTGGAGTTTGGAATATTTTTTCTTTTCCATACATTAATTGTTAAGAGTTTTGGAAATTAAAGTTGGTATTTCTCATTTTCTTGACTAAATCTATTTTGCATCAATATTAACATAAGTTTTGCTAAGATTTTATTTAAATGTAATACCTACACACTTTATTTAAGAGTAAAGGTAAACATAAAACTAAGAGAAATACAAAGAAGAGCTAGAGAAGATAAAGTAGGAGAAAATATTGGCTGTTGAAAAGTTCATAAATTTCTTTACTTCATCCTTAGTTATGAAACGTGTAATACAAGAATGTGTAAGGAAAAATGGACAGAAAAGTAAGAAATGGGACATAGAGAAGAAAAGAGAAATTCCCACCCAGACAGAAAATAATGAAGTTAAAAAGCTTGAAGGGGAAATACTGAGGCAGCCATTTCTTGAAGTAGATTAGCAGATTTTCTGTGCACTAACTTTGATTGGTGTCATCATCATTTTCATGTTCTGAATCTTCATTATCAATACCCAGTTCCAAGAGTTCTCGCGTCCTTTAAAAAGACAAGTGAGTCATTTTACACGAAGTATTTGTGTAATGTGAACAGAAGCAAAGGTCAGGGGAAATTTAAGCAAAAAGCACCGAAAAGTTCACTAAAATATCTAACCAATTTCAAATACTGCGATATAGGTTTAGACTCTTCTAGGAAATGGTACATTGATAACGCTAATGTACTACAATTACAAAGTGGGCTCCATAGAAGCAAAAGGCTAATCACTGAGCACATAGTGCCTACACAAACTCTACTAGAAAACATGATAAATAATCAGGCCAAACTATCTCAAGCATGAAGTTTTACTGGATTCTGAGGTTTCCCATTTTAAGTGAGGAGTACTAACAGAGAAGAAGGATAGACTCAAGCTCACTGTCCCACATAAAATGCTGTTGCACTATTTCTCTTCTGCAATGCTTCTTACTCCAAAATCTGACAATGTACTAATGGAGACCACACCAAGCAAGCATTTCTTAAACCAACCTCATGGCAAGTATGGCTACCTTTTGCGTTCCAGCTGAGGTGTGTCCAATGTTGTCTGCTGATTCATTGCTTTAATCCAATATATAAGGGCTTGAAAAACATATGCCACATGCTTCAATGAGCAAACATCCAAAACTGGAAGAACATCAGAATGCTCATCATTATGAGACCGCATTAAAGAGAGAGCATAATTTAGGAAGTCTCCTCGAGCAGACATCATTCCTTGACGGGCGCTAAGCAACGTGGCACGTCTATATAGGAGCAAAAAGAAATGAAAATATACATAAGAACACACATGTGAAATTTACCACTATCATAAATATGCAAAATTAGAGGCCAGGTGCGGTGGCTCATGCCTACAATCCTAGCACTCTGGGAGGCTGAGGCGGGTGGATCACTCAAGGTCAGGAGTTCGAGACCAGCCTGAGCAACAGTGAGACTCCGTCTCTACTAAAAAAAATAGGAAGAAATTAGCCGGACAACTAAAAATATATAGAAAAAATTAGCCAGGCATAGTGGTGCGTGCCTGTAGTCCCAGCTACTGAGGAGGCTGAGGCAGGAAGGATCACTTGAGCCCAGGAGTTTGAGGTTGCTGTGAGCTAGGCTGATGCCATGGCACTCTAGCCTGGGCAACAGAGTGAGACTCTGTCTCAAAAATAGTAATAATAAATAAATATGCAAAATTAGAAACTAAGAATATTCATAAGTAAAAAGTCATTAAACTTGTGACTCTGCTTTAGAAATACAACCATTGTGTATGATTTAGAGTCCTATACTTTTGTATAGAAAAAGCAGTCCAGTATCCTTTGAAATGGCAGAAGGAACTCCTTCCCCAGACTCTCAAACTTCAGGGTTTATCAAAATCACCTGGAGGGCTTATTAAAACAGATAGCTGGCCCCACCTCTAGGGTAAGGCCCCCAAATTGCATTTCTAAACAGCTCCCAGGTGAAGTTGATGCTACTAGTCTAAGGACCACACTTTGAAAACCACTGCTTTAAAATGACACCAAAAGCACAGCCACAAAATAAAACATTATAGATAAACTTTATAAAAATTAAAAACTTTCGTTCTTCATAGGACACCATCAAGAAAGTGAAAAGGTATCCCAGAAAATGAGACAAAGTCTTTGCAAATCATATATTTGATAAAGGATTTGTGTCAAGAATAAAGAACTCATACAATTCAATTTAAAAAAAGACAAGCCAATTAAAAAATGGGCAAAGGATCTAAATAGACACTTCTCCAAAGAAGATCTAGAAGTGGCCAATTAGCACATGAAAAGATGATCAACATCATTAGCCATTAGAGAAATGCAAATCAAAACCACATGGTGGCTCGTGCCTATAATCTAGCATTTTAGGAGGCAGGAGGATTGGGAGGATCACTTGAGGCCAGGAATTTAAAACCAGTGTGGGCAACATAGCAAGACCTCCAGACCCTATCTCTACAGAAATATTTTTTTAAAAATTAGGCAGAGTGGCACATGCCCACCTGTAGTCCTAGCTACTTGGGAGGCTGAGGTGTGAGGACTGCTTGAGCCTGGGAGTTTGAGGCTACAGTGAGCGATGACTGCCCTACTGCACTCCAGCCCGGGCAACAGAGCCAGACCTCATCATTGAGGGGGAGGAAAAAAAAAAAAAAAAACCACAATAAGATACTACATCACACCCACTATGATGGTTATAAATAAAAAGACAGGTAACATCTCAAGTGTCAGTGAAGATGTAGAGAAATTAAAATTCTCATACACTACTATTGGAAATGTTTTCCTCTTTAGAGAACAGTCTGGCAGGTTCCTCAAAAAGTTAAGTACAGAGAGTTACCACATGACCCAGCAATTCCACAACCAGGTACATTCCCAAGAGAACTGAAAATACATGTACCCACACAAACTTATATATAAATGAAATGTTCATCGCAGCATTATGCCCAATAGTGGAAAGTGGAAAAAACCCAAATGTCCATCAACGGATTAATGAACACAACATATGATAGATATATCCATACAATGAAATATTATTAGAACATAAAAAGGAATGAAATATCAAAACAAGCAGAACATAGACTAGCCTTAAAACCATTATGCCAGGTGAAAGAAGCCTATTATAAAAAGCCACATACTGATTCCATTTATATGAAATATCCACAATCAACAAAGACGGAAAATAGACTAACAGTTGCCTACATAGGGGAGGGAGGAAAAAAATGGAGAATGATTAGCTAATAGATGTGAGGTTTCTTGTAGGAATGATGAAAATTGTCCAAAATTGATTGTGACAGCAGTTAAACAGCTCTGAAGAACTACGGAATTGTACACTTTAAGTGGGCAAATTATATAACATGTGACTTATATCTAAATAAAGCTGAGAGAAAGAGAGGGAAGGAACACTGCCACCAATCAAGATCCATTATCAGAACTCTGTGTTCTTTGAGGTAATGACTACAGCCTAATGAAGACAAGGCTTTTGTCTCTTTGTGGAGCAGGCTTCCTAGGACAGGAAAGTTGCTGCCTCCCAAATCTTTATCTCTAGCCTAGATCTCTGCCAAGCACTCAACTTTGCATATTTGACATTTCCACCAAATTTTTCCACAGTTCTCCCATGCAAGTGTTTCCATTCCACTCCTCTAGAGTTTTCTCTTAATTTTTCTACTAGTTATTTACAATCAGAGTCTAAATACAAATTCTTCCTTCTGCTCTGCCTTTTAACACGGACTTAAATTCTATTTATATGATTTAAATAATTCTCTCCTCTCTTTCTTGGCCCTACTTTAGTAATTATTACTGTGTAGATTTCAGCTGTAGTCTTCTTGTTACATTTTTAAGTAGTCTCCTAGACCCTGTCTTTCCCTACTTTATGATCTGCCCAAAATAACAAGGTCATTTATCCTGAGCCAGAGCTAGAATCAAATCCTAGGGCTTTGACTTTAGGTACAAGGAACTTTCACTATGTGGCACTGTTGTTGCAATAATTTTCGATGTTTGGGCTAATTCCTAGTCCTAAAAAGGTCATTTTATAATTGAATAGAAAGAACATAATAAATACTTAGATGTATATTTTAATTATGGTTCAAAAGACTAGAGGAGGTAGAAGAAAAGAAATGTGAGTTGAGAAACCAAAGAGCAGCTTTGGTAATTAAACATACTTTCCCCTTCACAAGTACAAAGTACATTCATAATCAATTATATTCAAAAATAAGTCTTAATATAAATATATGCCTTTCAAAGGGGAGGTGGGGAGGCCTGGGGGATAATGAGACAAGGATATGCACCAACAACTTCAAAAGTGAAAAGCCTTTAGTATCAGATTCCTATGGTATGAATGGACTTTTTTAAAAAATAGCTTTGATTGTAACTGACTTACTCTGCCTCAACTGTACAACAATTTAGGAAGTAAAGGAAGGGATTTATTTCTTCCTTCACAGTAAGATGAGGTCATATATAATAGCAATCAAAAAGCTCTAGCCTTCTGGATAAAAAGGCTCCATCTAAACACTCAAATACAGATGCTCCTGGACTTATCATGGGATTATGGCCCGAAAAACTCAAATCTTAAGTCAAAAATGTATTCAATACCCTGATAAATCCATCATAAAATCAAAAAATTGAACCATCCTAAGCCAAGGACTATCTGTATATATGAAGGATTTCATACCGTCTGCCTTCAAGGGTTCGTAAGCTAGCCTCTTCCCTTGCAGTCATCCTCTCTCTTCTCGCTGAATTCTGAGAAGCATGAAGAGGATGATTGGGATGTCCTGGATCACCAGCAGATGCTAATGCAGAACCATAACGTAATTGAGCTTCAGTAGAATCCATAATACTGACCATCCAGTTCCAAGTGGGAATAAGCTTTTCTTCTACATAGTTCTATGAAGACCAAACTAAAATAGTTAAAACTATCCAAATAGAGCTAAATTCAGTATAGTAGTAGCATGTCAACATTTGAATATTTGTAACATTAATTCCCATTATACAAGAACGCTCATAACTGGCAGCCAAAGAAACATATTAGAATGAGTAACTGTTCCATGATTTCATACCTGTAAATTTACTGCATCTTGGTAGGTCAATTTCACAGCTGCAGGAATCTGAGAGTATACTAGGTGATTATACTTAGGAATAAGGCCCATCAAGTCCGAGATTTGTCTAATGACAATGCTGTAAGCCCTGGCTAAACTGCTTGCAGATGTTAAGTAGCTGCTGGCATTGCTAGCTTCCAAAGCAGCTGCTGCAGCTGCAGCACTTGTACTGATGGTACCACTCCGGCGTAAGTTGGAAGGATCAATATAAATCAAACCCGCTGAACTTGCTGTAAGGAAAAAAGACAACCACAATGAACTAATGTCAGTTGCTAATAATGTTTCTCTGACACTGTATGTACTTTGTAAATCTAAATGGTCAACTGCTAATACGTGGTAACTGAACAGAAAACTTTTCCCAAACTGCACTAATTTGGGGAGGATAGTGTTCAGGTGGGCAAGAATTGACATAATGTTCTCAACCAGGGCAATCTTGTCTCCTCCATCCCCTGCCCCACCAAAATGGGACATTTCACAATGTCTGCAGACATGTTTGGTTATCTCAACTTGAGGGAGCGAAGGGGAGGGAAAGGGGAAAGACAGGGGTAAAATGACATCTACTGAGTATAAGCCAAGGATGCTGTTTAACATCTCACAATGCACAAGACGGCCCTCAACAATTATCCAGCCAAAAGTAGCAATAATGTAAAGACTGAGAAACCATGCTATAATCACATGTACATAATTTTTATATTTAAAACTCAACAAAGCAATGAGGAACTATCATAAAACTAAATTGTTCTAAAGATAGACATGCATAATTTTTAAAGACTACTTAAATATTCTGAGGAATACCAAGTTTTCAGACTTGCCTGCTGGTGTGGATGTACTAGAAGGGGCTGTGCTGGATGCTCGCTGATGCTGGGTGTTGCGGACGGCCCACTGCATGGAACGGGGAGCTTGGGCAGCACCATTGGCGTGGGAGCTATTCGTGGTTCTTTCCAATGGTTCATCAAGCATAAAGGTCTCCTGTTCTATGTCGTCACTCTGACTACTGCTACTATCAGAATCACTTGAGTCATTTGATTGAGAATCATCTTCAGAAAAGAAAGCTGGAACACTGCTCGCTCCTAAATTTTTTATTTTTAAAACCAAAACCATTGTGAATTTGTTAATAATTAAAATACAACCCCTCATTCAGGAAAATATACATAATAAACAGAATGCCAGGATGTAAAATAGTCTACAAAAGCCACCACTAGAACAGTTAATTAGAAAATAATTCTTTCAAATAAACTTTAAAATTAATTCATTATTTAAAAACCAGAAAAGGGGGTAGGGGGTGATTAAAATAATACCTTCTTCTATAAACATCTACAGAAAAAAACAATGAAGTTATAAAAAGGCTTAGCTAACCTTGTGCATATTATACTTACTAACCGATTCATGCTCAACACATACGTAGCCTTAGCATAAACAAGAAAGTTGCTGAGATAAGTAAGGCAACATACCCGCTTCTGAGCCAGCAGTTGCTGCAGTGACAACACTTCTGCGCCCACTAGCATTATCTTGGTTGCTATGGTTACTTTCACTGTCACTTTCCGTTTCAGCTGCTGCTAACAAGTCCAGCTCCATGTCACTCCCTAGAAAATAAGTTTAAATAACAGTAAGGAAAAAAAAAGTACAAATTCACTATGGTTCAAAACAGGGTCTGATAAGCCAGAATATCATTAAGGGCGTGAATTAAAAAGGCATGGTGGGGGGGGCAGTTCTACTACAGCAAGAATAAGTGACTACTCAACATTAGAAGAATGGCTAGGTGAATTACAGTAGTTAGTAGACTATTACACAGTAATTCGACAGTACAGTGCAGGGGATGACTGAAAGTAAAACAGTTAGCATATGGGTGATATGTTCTCTAACTTCCAAATGTTTCATAATGTGGTTATGATGCTTTTAGTTTTTAAAAGTCCCTTAAGAAAGCGACTTAAGCCAAAAGGTAAAGAAGATAAATTATTTTACATATGTATATAGCTCCTAAAATTTGGAACACATGCTACAGAATTGGCAGAAAATAAGCTGATCATTTCATTATACGTCACATGGGGCTTTTCTCTGCATTTAATACCACCCTTTAAAGGTACTTGATTTACTCATACTGAATAATCTCTCAAATAACCTGCATACCGTCCTCATCATGCTCATCATGTTGTCCTTCTGCCTCAGCATTTTCTTCCCCATGTTCTTCCTGTTCATCATGATGATCCTCTTCTCCAGCCACACCCTCCACCACCTCAACCTAAATCCAGATGCTTATTTTTAGACAAAGTTCATAATAAACCATCTCTACCAGTGTGTTCTTCCACAGCAACTAGTAAATTAAAATACAAAGATCCCTAACTACAGGGAATTTTGTAAATTATACACCAAACAGTTTTGAAAAACTTCATCTGCTACTGACAATTTGTTATAAAACATTGTATCAACATATCCCAAAATTTATGATTATTCTCCATATTTGGGACTCTTTATATACTTTGGCCATTATAAAACTTACCTACTAAATATGTAGTATCCTCTCTTTCAAATATACTGTGCGAAACTACTAATTTTTTTAATAGTAAAAATATCTTTACTCTTAACCCTTAGGTAAAAACAAATTTATGTGTTCAATTTCCCAATATCCAATAAATCAAAAATTATTAAAATCATTTTAATATGTATAACCACAAATGAGAACATAAAAAAAGTTTATATGGCTGAATGGAAATACATATAGTCTTAAACTACCATTAAAATAATTTCTAGGTCAGGTGCAGTGGCTTATGCCTATAATCTCAACACTCTGGGAGGCTGAGGCAGGAGGATCACTTGAGCTCAGGAGTTTGAGACCAGCCTGAGCAAGAGGAAGACCCCATCTCTACTAAAAATAGAAAAATTAGCTGGGTGTCCTGGCACATGCCTGTTAGTCCCAACTACTCGGGAGGCTGAGGTAGGAGGATTACTTCAGCCCAGCAGTTTGAGGTTGCAGTAAGCTACAATAACACCACTGCAGTCTATCCAGTGTGACAGAGTAAGACTCTGTCTCAAAAACAATAATAATACTAATTATTATTATTATTTCTAGTGACTACTCTCCTTTTCCCACAAAATAAAAGCTTTTCATCTACCACAATTAAAACAATTAAAACCACCTCTTCCACATCTGCTGAAACAATGTCATCCTGTTCTTCATCTCTGCCCCGAACAGGCTGTGACTGGCTTATGCGCCGCTGCTGTGGATTCCGGATGATGTAGGATGACTGAGACTGACTGGAGCTGTAAGGAATCAGGAGGTTATGAGTATACTGCTACCACATCTCATATATGCAGCACATAATTTTATGCTTCTCAGCTATAAGCATTTAGCTCATTTACTATATGTGAGACACCTGCTAGGATACAATTTTAAATCGGACCTTAGAATTCTTGGAAATCAACAATAATTAATCTATAGTACAACAGCAAATATAAATCTCAGAATTTGCTTTTACTTTTCAGTAAATGAGTCATTTCAAATCTGTGTTGACGCACATATTTGTATGAGGCCTTCCCAATGAAAAGTTCTTTAGGGGAAGATTTTTCCTTTTCCACCAGCAGTTCTCAACTTCCAAAGGCTCTGACAGAACCATTCATCCATTAACAGAAAGTGTGCTATTAAAGTGATCTGTTCCTTAAGAGACCGGACACAATTTCTACTTTGCATGAGCTTATTAACCACTGACTTGCTGATGTATGTGGGGAATATCAGTTGAAAAGCGTGACTTTAAAATAAAAGCATAATCAAAGGTGAGGTGGCAAAAGTTTCACTTTCCTAAAAACCTGACTTGGAAACAACCAAGAAAAGGCAAATGACTCAATTATAAAAGGAAAGAGAGAACCAGAGAATACAGCTATAAATGCAGGCCAGAGATCAAAAGATGATTGTTAAATAATCCTGTGACCTATTATCCTTTATTTACAGATTAAGAAATAGGAGCTAAAAGAGACTGAAGTTAAACAAGACCGTTAAGTGATTGTAGTTAGGTTCTTCCTCACCTCAGCTGCTCTGAGAAATAAGAATCAAACCAATTACACACACAGGTCAACTGAGACACTGCCTTCAATGTTTAACACTAAAACTTAAAGTAACTGATAAGAGAGAGATCATGAGTCACAAAGGAGTGGAAGAGGCTAAAAGAAAATCTATAAAGATGAAAAGGATATTTCCAACCACCAAACAGAATTCAATGTTAAAACATAAAAGTCAATACTGTATGACTAGGAACTATCTCTTTAAAAAAAAAAAAAAAATCCTGGAACAAACATCCACAAAAACTACAGTCCCCTCAAAGAAGTTACCCCTTTAAGAAGTTACCCACTTAGTATGATACTGCCAATACACAAAACACATTACAGGTTGAGTATCCCTGATCCAAGTGTTTGGATCTCAGATTTTTCTGGATTTTGGAATATTTGCATTATTTTTTTTTTTTTTTTTTGAGACAGAGTCTCACTCTGTTGCCCAGGCTAGAGTGAGTGCCGTGGCGTCAGCCTAGCTCACAGCAACCTCAAACTCCTGGGCTCAAGCGATCCTCCTGCCTCAGCCTCCCGAGTAGCTGGGACTACAGGCATGCACCACCATGCCCGGCTAATTTTTTCTATATATATTTTTAGCCGTCCATATAATTTCTTTCTATTTTTAGTAGAGGTGGGGTCTCACTCTTGCTCAGGCTGGTCTCGAACTCCTGAGCTCAAACAATCCGCCCACCTCGGCCTCCCAGAGTGCTAGGATTACAGGCGTGAGCCACCGCGCCCGGCCAATATTTGCATTATATAAAATTACCAGTTGAGGATTCCCCAATCCAAAAATCCAAAATGTTCCAATGAGCATTTCCTTTGAGTGTCATGTTGGTGCTCAAAAAGTTTCAGATTCTGAAGCATTTCAGATTTTGGATTTTCAAATTAGGGATACTCAACCTACATAACTCCCCAATTTGAAATGAAACTTCTTCAACTTTTCTCCGCCCAGATTTGCTGACACAATGAAGGACCACAGTCCTGAAACCTACTCTGAAAGGCACAGTTAAAACTCTTCTAAATTTTGGGGACTCCTATTCCTAGCAATAGGGCAGACGAATCGTGCAGAGAATTTCCTCTTGGTATGAAATACCTACATATGCTAGATAAAATTTAAAAAATAAAATAAAAAGAAGCAGCAGTCATACTTTGTAAGTTTGGAGAGGAATAGTGCTATCATTTTCCCCAAAGGCATCTGCTGGTATCTCTTGGGCTGGAAGGGTTTCAAGGAGCAATGGATTTCCTAGGTTGGAGTCTAAGTTAGATAGGAAGTCATCATAGCAATCTCCTCTTCTGTCTCCCTCATATATGTAAAGCCAAACATAAATCTTGAAAGGGCAACACATTAAGGAGTGAAATAGAAGAAAAATCACTCTCAGGAGACTTACCTATCTCAGCCATGGTTGGATGGGGTAAGGAAAAAGGTATCTTCAGAGAACTTCTAACTACAAGCCTTCACTCCAGACAGTTCAGGACTACAACTTGCACTATGAGGTAGGGTGGGCTTCAGTGTTGGTTAACCCAGTGGCTCAACACTATCATCAAGCACCAAGCAGCAGTTTCTTTCTCTACTCTGCCATCTACTATTCGAGAGTATAGGAAAAAAGGGATTGTCTGTCTAGACTGGAGTTCCATCTCTAAAAATTAAATATCTGTGTAACATCAGACAACTTACCTGACCTCTCTAATCCTTTGTTTCCTCATTTTGAAAATCAGGATGGGCTGGGTGTGGTGGCTCATGCCTGTAATCCTAGCACTCTGGGAGGTCAAGGCAGGAGAATTGCTTGAGCCCAAGAGTTTGAGGTTGCTGTGAACTAGGCTGACGCCACAGCACTCTAGCCCAGGTGACAGAGCAAGACTCTGTCTCAAAAAAAAAAAAAAAAATCAGGATGATAGGATGATAGTGGTTATCTATGAGTTATTGGGAAGATGAAAACTGGTAATGCATCTACAATGCTTAGGAAAGCTCCTAGTATACACTGAAACTTCAGTAACTATTAGTTATTGTTATATGAGAGGCATGGAGATAGAGTAGAAAGAGATTAATTAATAAGGACGTAAGAGTTTTGAAGAGGTGAAGGGAAGCACCAGAAACAGGAAAAAAAAAAAAAAAGGCAAAAATACTACCTGAATAACTTTACACTCAATGGGATTAAGTGTACACCATCCCCGTTCAACACAAGGGAAATTCCAAAGACTGGTCAATAAGTCTGTGCTTTTTAAGACATACTTTAAACACTGGTAAAAATAGATCCTTATGGGAAAGAATGATTATATTATAATAAAAGACTTCTATGTTATATCAACAGCTGTAGAAACATTTAGCACTATTTCTTGATTATCAGATGAGATCTCCTTCTGGGAAGAGTTAAGAAGTTGGCCCAAGAATCAAGCAAGGGGAATGGAGTAAAAAGAGGAGAGCTTAAGAGTGTTTAATAATGAGACTAAGAAGCAGGACAAGATGACACAAAATCTTGAAACTTAGTAGGAATAGGCTCATTGGGAGTGTTTATAAAGGAGATGATCCCAAACTCTGTTCAACAGGTAACAATTTTTATGTTCTGGAACCAAGACAAGGGAAGGGTACTAAGAATTCACAAGGTAATACCACTTCAGTAATTAAGTTTCTCACAGGGTCAGGATCAAGAATATCATATAGAGTCTAAGCAGATTTCACCAGCAAACCATTTGAAATTAATGAGGTAGATTTAACCAGTCTGAAGATACACAGAATTGATTTACAACTTTCAGCAAATCCTGGAGGTATATACCAGTGTTAAGGTCACTATGGGAGAGCTATGCCAGACAAACCTGGATTCAGATTTAAAGGTAGACCTCAGAATAAGGGAAAGGAGCTGGGACACATATACTGGCATATGGAGATGAAATCCAGGGATGAAGTCTTAGGAACTGTCCCAAATAATAAAGCAGGCCATCCTATTCACATAGATGTTTTCCAGAAAAAGGAAGAAGGGTCTTTAGGTCCTTAAGATCTTTTTTTTTTTTTTTTTGAGACAGAGTCTCACTCTGTTGCCCAGGCTAGAGTGAGTGCCGTGGCGTCAGCCTAGCTCACAGCAACCTCAAACTCCTGAGCTCAAGGGATCCTCCTGTCTCAGCCTCCCGAGTAGCTGGGACTACAGGCATGCACCACCATGCCCGGCTAATTTTTTCTATATATATTTTTAGCTGTCCATATAATTTCTTTCTATTTTTAGTAGAGATGGGGTCTCGCTCTTGCTCAGGCTGGTCTCGAACTCCTGAGCTCAAACTATCCGCCTACCTCGGCCTCCCGGAGTGCTAGGATTACAGGCGTGAGCCACCACGCCCGGCCTAGGTCCTTAAGATCTTTATTAAAATATCATTACACATACACAAGGTAACAAAAAAATGAGACCTGAGAAAACTAAATAAAATAAACCATTGTTTGCCAAAGATTTCTAGAACACCGTGACTCAAAAGCACAGTTGCTAAACCAGCAGCACTGGCATTATCTGAAAACTTACAAGAAACACAAAGTCTCAGGCCCCATCCCCAGAGCTCTACAATGAGCATCTGTATTTTAATAAGATCCCTGAGTGATTCGCTTGCATACTAAAGTTTGAGAAGTGCTGTGTTAAAGGATACCAGAAAGTTTTAGTTTCTAAACATTCTGTCTCAACAAGTTTACAGTCCAGTTAGGGAAACTATCAAACAAACAGAAAAGACAAATGAGATATAAGAATAATCCCATAATTAGAAACACTTATGATGAAGTTGTTTTAACCCTATCCTTGATAATACAGTTCCAGAAAACATTTTAAAATTCCAGAATTCTGATTGTTATTTACATAAACAAGTTGCTCCTCAGCCCGAGCCTTTGGACACAAAGAAAGGTATAGGTCTTTTCATAGGAGTCGAAAATAAACTTTCTTCCTAAATTACTTCATTAACATAATAAAAAGTGCCTTTCCAAAACAAAGAAAACCACAGCTGTATGTCTAGTATGTATAGAGGTGCAGACACATTTAATATTTAAACTGTTTTCACATGTTCGAAAGTAAAAAATCTGTACCATTTGTTAAAATAATTATCATGTATACCACACCTGAGTGCTTATGCAAAGGATTTAGTAAGGCAAACATGACATTTCCAGAGAAAGAATTAGTCAGAATCTTTTACCAGATAGGAATTTACCTGCTAGACTGATCAGATGATGGTCGTGGTGGCAGTGGTTCCACTGAAAATAATTCTTCACTGCCTTGCATAGCATCTATGCTAGTACTAGCCAGAGTAAATGGTGCGGTCGGGCGAGCAATCCCCATTCTGACAGGAACAATCAGTGACTCTGCTACATTGCACAATTCTTCTACAGCATAAGGTAGCAGTGCTTGGAATACACGCTTGCACTTTCCAATTGGTTGTGGAATAAAGTTGCTAGAGCGAAAGGAAAATATAGGAATCTTTTCATATACATAATATTATCAGTATCTCAAAAAAAGTGTGAAAAATGATATCAAAGCAAAATCAAAAAGGATGTCTTACTTCTTCTTTTTGGATGAAGCCATTTCCACACTAAGAATGACAAAAACTCTTGCTACTGAACGTAGAAACCTCATTGTCACAGCAATAGCTTCTTCTCTACGTCCAGGTGTATATTTGTTCTGGAGTTCTTTCACTAGTGTACCTAGCAGAGTATCTAAAAGCTTTTAAAAATTGTAATCACTCTATTAATGTTAAAATGTTTCACAAGATCTTCAGACATTCATAAAATGAAAGGTTCTAACAGTTTTCGATATTAACATTTCATAACAAAATCTCAAAACATTTACTAGGTCAATGATTAATTTATTCAATACACCCACCACTCTGCTTGACATCTCAAATGCAAGATTTCTTATTTTGTGTTTGTCCCACAGTCCTATGTATATCGATTAATATTTAGAAGATAATATCAAATATATCGATATATTTTACTCCCTATAGGGAACTTACCAAAATAGGAAAGTAGATTCAAATATTTATATTAATAAATTCATAATCCCATCTCTCGCTGAACCATTATTATTTGCTAATCTCTTTTCTATGCATGGTTTATCATACATACAGTTATTAATTACAGAGAACACCCAATTTCATGGTCTGTTTTTTTTTTTAAATGTTGCTCACAATAACCTTTATTTTTATATTGATTACATTTTAGTAAGTGGTGGGCTGTAATTTGATTCAACAGTCCACTATTATTGGGTACATAAAGTACTTCTATTTTTTAATTTTTCATTATTCTGGGACATGATTTTATCTTTCCAATATTGTAAATTATTTCTTTATGACAGGTTCTTAGGACATTAGTATTTTTATGGTACTTAACACTGCTAAGTTGTTTTCCAAAGAGAGGAACAAATGCAACCCAGTGTCTGAGTGTGTTCTTTTATCATAACCTCACCAGCATTGGGTCTTATGATTTAAATTCTTTCTAATTTCACAGCAAAAAAGTATACTTGAAACATGTACTTTTCATGTACTTGTAATAAACATTCAAAGAACTTACCAAAATATCTGCTGTACACTTGACTATAAGGCAATGAGTGAAACAGTCCAGCCGAATTGTGCCACTTTGTTGATTGAGGTATACTTGCTCTTCTGGCAAAAGATGGCCTATCCTACTGCTGGCACTAAGACTTGAGGGGATAGGAAAGACAGAATACACTGTAAAAAGCCTATAGTAACATGGGAAATACATAAATCTAAAAATGTGTTAATGACTACATACGGGTCTTTATTCTCCTGTGACCCAAACATAATCATAGATTTCAAGGCATTCCAGTCCTGTAGGACACGCTCCAATGCAAGCTGGGCAAATCTTGGAGGCTCTAAATCATGATCGGGCATATCTGAATCTAAAATGAAAAAGAAACGGTGAATAAGACAGAAATAAAACATACCACTTTTCATAAATGTCAAGTTTACTCACCTTCAGGACTGGCTGTCTTTCGGTTACGATCCTCCCTGATTCGAGGTGGCCTATACTGGCAATGCTCCACAGTCTGTCTTGCAACTGTCTGTACTAAAAACAGTAAGAGGTGCTCTCCCCTGCAAAACAGAACGTTGTTGTGAGGAGGGGGAAAGGCTACTCAGAAGTGCTGTGCTCTTTCAAGTTAACTTATTGTACATCCTCAAAATCCTACTTGCCTGCTGTTTGGCAGAGTGACCAAATTAGTAGCAGTGAGCAGGCGATAAAGTAGATCAAGACGAGCAGATTTCTGTCCAGCAATTAAAGTTTTACATTTACATTTCTCCCAACAATCACAGTAGGCTGTTGGTGATGTTCGTTTGAGTCTATAAAGAATTCATACATAAGTACAAAAACTGAAATTTCAAAAATATACAAAGGTTTATATATTGACATTATGGAGGCATAATTCATTGAAACCAAATAGAATACTTAATTACTAAATGCAAAATATAATTATTAAAGTTCACATAACAGGGATTACTTAGTGGTATGAAGTCTATAAAGCAACATAAAATTCCTATGAGAAGAGGTATCTTACAATGAACTGGGTATAGTCACATTTGGAATGTCTTCCCTAATTCCCCACAGCCCCAATCCAGTTCAAGTGGTCTTCCTATGTGCATCTAAAAAACCCTGTAGCCCTTAAATAGGCAGATATTTCTTGCTCGTGTCCTCTGTCAGGACAGAAACTGTCTTATTAACCATGATGCTAGCATCTAGTGCAATGAGTACACTTAGTAAACAATTAATAGTAAACAGATTACCACATTTTTAGATGCTTAAAATAAGACAAAAATATGAGACAATTCTTTTAACAAAAATGATAAACATCAATGCAGTATCTATTAAAATGTTACACATATCATACATATTTTATAATTACTTATTTTAAGGTAAAATAGATGGGTTTTATAAGCCAATTCTCTATTACTTATAATATCTACACATCTGTAGCCATTTATCGCTGATGTCCCTATCGATAATCCTGAGGAACTATAGATATTAGTGCCAGGGTATTTTATTGCTTCTTAGGTCTGTGAAAACTAATAAAACTAGCTATGGTAACTCTATTACTAAATGAAAGATAAGTCCATTTAGTTTAAGAAGTAAATAAGGCACAGTCCAAACATTTATCATGATTGGCTTAATACCTATGGCGATTTTTCTTCTAGTAGGCCATACTACAGGGGTCCTAAAACATTGGCTGCAGAAGACAAAAAGATTCTGTAGATATGTTTCTCCTAAGACTAATCTGATCCTAGTCATAATGTATGATCATATATTTCTTAGCACATTGTCCTACTTTTATTTAAGGAGGGATACGTTAGAACCAGCAAAAAACAAACATTTCAACAGTACATTCTAAATAAAGAACCACAATTTTATACATAACCTGACTTAAAAACACAAATTTAACCTCATGCTTTCTGAATTACACAAAAAATTAAAACATGGCTTAGTATAGATTACTTCCAAAAAGCAATATAAATCTAAAGAGTTTATAATATTAAACTAAAGAAAACTAGAATTATACTCACTTGCAATCATGACCTTTATGACAAACTCTTGCACATTCTGTACAACAACACAGTGACTCCAGCAAGCCACAAGTTCGACACTCAAAAATATCCTGAAATTAAGAGGCTACTTTTAAAAGAATAATTATAAGTATGCATATATCTCACCATAATAATTCTTTCTTGTATTTTCTAAAACAATTCAATTATCAATATGAGAATAATATGTGCTCTGGAAAACAAGGAGTTATAAAAAGGTACAATAAATGTACAGTCTACAATATTATACAAATGGAAACCAAGTATATCAGGAGCATGAAAATAATTTATACCATCTCCCAAAAGGTACTACACTTATAAAATCTATAGCAACAGTTGTGGATCAGATTATGCTACACAGTGAAGATTTCTCATTTTTATAATATGCCATATTTAATTTAGCAATCAGCTCTTTTGCTTCATTTATTTAGTAATTAAATCAAAATAAATTTTCCTTAGAGAATTTTATAACTCAAAGTACAAAAAAACCATATCAGACTTATAATTCCAAAACTGAAAACCCTTAAGTCTAGTGATGGTCATAGGAAAAAAAGAAAACATGAAGACAACATAAATACAGGGAGATGCAAAATACTTACCTGGTTAATGTGCTCCGCTCCAGTCCACGTGAAACTGCAGGTATCATTACAACATAAGACATACAAAGGAGAGTCATCAGGGTTGGTACCTGATGGGCAAACCATTCCCATAAATACATCTTCCTCTTTTTCACTTGAGGATACCTCAGCTAAAAAGATTAAGAATATCGTAGTTGATCTCAGGAAAGGACTTAATTAGCCACCTTATGTTTTCTTTAAATGGCAAAGCCTTAATACATGTCCACTACCAATCAGAAAGTGCATAGTACTTTAAATATTGATACACAAAGTCAGCGTGAAGGAAATCCAACCAATTTTGGTGCAAAGTACAGCAAAGCATAATTATATCACAACCACATATGATAACAAAAACATCTGAATTCTTAGCTCTGTATCAGGCAGTTAAGACTGAAGTCCAAGCTCTATTTAGCAAATTACAGACCGTCTCATAAATTATTTATCACCAATGTTTTAAAAAGATAACTACTTTAATCTTTTAAAGGCTGGATGGCAGGAATTCATGATCCTTAATGCTTTTTGTTAAGCAGGAACTCCAATTCAGAAGTAACAACAATAAAGACATCACCTATCGTTTCTACAAACTTTTATCACTACCACCAATTAAGCACTGACATGTTCTATTAGTAATCTACCTTTATTTTCAGAACATTTTACACTTCCCATTGTGGAATATTCTTTTGAAAGTTAAGAAATTTATACCAGTTGGGTTTTGATGGTAAGTCAGAAGATACAATACAGAGAAAAGTTCACATGAATTTTATACACACGAGATTATCTTGATAGCTTCCAATCAATTATATCATCTACATATACAAAAATTAGGTCTGAATAATGATATGTGTACAGAAGAGAATCTATTCAAAATGAAAAGTAAATCATTTAAGACCTGAAATAAATTACCTTTTGCAATTTTCTGAGCTGTTTCTAAGATAGTAATTGCAGCAGGATAAGCTCGGCCACTTACAGCCGACATAAACGGGGTCATCCCTCTTGCATCTCTAAAACAAGAAAAATTGTACATAAAACTATTAATTACTAATTACATTCCTTTCAGATTATAAAATAAATATTCATGATGAGATAAAAACTAAATTTTGTTTCAGTCACAGAATGACTATTCTGTGATCTTTTAAACATATAAATATACTCCCTGATCAAGCTAACATAAAAGTCAGTTTGGATTCATTTAGTGTACACTACATGATACTGAGAAGGCCTCTCACTCGAGAGAGCTTAGCAGCAAAGGGAATATAATGCTTGATTCTGATAAATTATTTTAAATTCGCGTAAGTGTCCATACGTTGCAAGTATATCAACCTCAACAATAAAAGTTAAGCTAAGCTATATCTTCATATGAAAAGTACATTCAATCTTCTTACTTGGCAGAGAGAAGTTCTCGTAGATAGGGCTGTAGAACCACACTGTCACATAACAATTTTAATATAAAATGAGCATTCGCCTTTCGATCCTTGGATTCTACTACAGATGGTTCTGTGGAAGGACCTGTAATTAAGCAGATCCATTTGGTACCAAAACAAGAGTAAACAAGACAGAGTAAAAGAATATTCTGGCATAATATATCAGGCATGCATTAGCCACCAAAACAATATTCTAGCATTAGTAATAAATAACTTAACTTCATTACAAAGAATTTAAACACATTAACACATTTTACAAATCTCAACTGATTTCTAAATATATGTGCATACACACCACACATTTTCACTGACATATGGAAAGTAATTTGGAGAATTAGATGCTTTTCAAGAAAAAAAAAGTCTCCTTGAGATAAAGTGTGGATCCGTAGAACCCTATATCCAAATATGTCCCTTTTTTCTTCCAAATGCCCAGGCAGACAAAATCATACAGATTCTTACCTGGGATAGTAGAGGTGCTTGGTCCTTGACCAGTGCCAGTTGTTGCTGTGGTAAGAGATCCCACAGCGGGGGCCAGGATAAAATCAATGTCACCATCTTTCAGTAAACAGAACAGCAGGATGTACATCATTACAGGCAACATATTCCTAACACATTCTCTTAACTGGCCTTAAGGCTTTTCTCTGCAAGCCAAAAGTCAAACTCAACAGAGGTTTAAGTGGAAATTTCTTTTCCAAACTATAAGAGAAGGGATCCACTAGGCAAATTCTCCACTTATCTTGAGTAATAAAGGGGCTATCTAGCTTCTTACCAGTATAGAAATAAATATTTGACTAAAAGAGAGGTACCTGACAAGAGTCTAGAACTTTGATTTTTAAAATACAAACCCCTTGGATCAAATTTTTATAATTAAATTAGTTATAATGCTCATCATGCTTTCAAATATTTCAAATTTCTAAACATACCATTAAAATGTTCAATTTCTTTTCCCATGACTTCATTTTTTTTGTTAAACACTAAATAAAATTAAATAATAGATCTTACCAGGATCCATCGCAGGAGGGTCAGGAACCCAACTAGGGGGAGCTATAGGGGGTGAAACTGGATCCTGATGGTCACTGGATGAAGCTCCAGCTTCATGTCTACCCAAACCAGCTGCTCTCAACGAACGTCTCATCATTTCCCGTAATCTCAAACTAAAAGAACATGGACAAAATCAGTGTTCACTACCATGTCTGAACATAATGAAAAGGTGTACAGAACTTCTCATCTGAAATCAAAGTATGTTCTACAAAGGAAACACTCCAGGCAAGGGATATGAAGTACAAATGCCAAATTCTGGAATCATAGAATAAGTCACTGAGGGACAGAAATAAAACTGGGGGGCTTCTAGTACCCCATTCAGAACTAAACTACTATATTAATCTCCTACACAAACTTAAGCACAGGGAACAAAAGTTGCAGTGAAGTAAGATTAGGAGAATAATCTTTCATACAGTTAAGATAAATGAACAGCTAAACATTAAAACAAAAAAAAATTTCTGTCCCCTGTTTATAATCAGTAAGAATTAGTTTAATAATAGACAGCAAACCTACTGATTAGCACAAAACCAGTATTGTTCGCCTATTAAATCCCTTTTCATGATCTCAAAAGTAATTGAACTAACAGCCACACAAGTAGTTTTAAAACAAAGACCAATTTAGATTTATTTTTATACCAAAAAAAAAAAAAATTCAACAGTACAACTTGCATCCCAATGAAATTAATGAATGAAACTAGAGCTTGTAAATATGTTGTTAAGATTAATGTCTGGGCGTGATTTTTTTTCTCCTGCTATAAAAAAATACTGCACAAATATGCACATCACTAAAAAGAAAAAGAAATAATCACAAACACAGACTTTGTAAGGGGAACTGGTAACTACCTATACAAAAATCTATACTTTACCTCTGAATAAGATCTCACAAAGGCTACAAAAATAACACATTTAGAACTAGCAACGATTTAAGAGAAAGCACAAAAGGCAAATCCCTTCAGCCACAATTTTAGAGCTTCTAAAGTGCATAAGGAGTAAAAACTCTGGTTTAAGGGCCAGGCAACACACAGGGACTTTATTCTCCCATGTAGACTCGATCCCAAAGACATGACATTCTGATGTGAAAGACCTAACACCTTACTAGGAAGGCATAATAAATCTAAAAATAAGTAATTTCAAAAGTCTTATTAGTGTTTGAATCTCAATTGCAATTATTATTTAATCTGAGGTAAATGTGTTTTTCCATATCAATACATTTTTAATTTTATAAGGAATTTTTTTTTAAGCATTCACAATAATTACGTTAGAGGCTGCTTTCAGGAACACATCTATTTTATAAGGCTTATTTACAATGTACTTTTTGGAATAAAAACACTCTGTGGAAGAGTCTGCAAAGTAAAATTTAATGTCTCAAATAATATATTTGCTATTATAGTATTCACTATTAAAAAATACCCATATTTAGTTCTTTTATAGTATCAACGTCTTCTTTTTCCCAATTTAGAAATCTGAATTTAAGAGTTTTTATAATACGAAAGGGAGCATGGCACAGTAATTATTTCAGTCAAGGTCACTTCCCTGTCCAAAGACATCACCCACAGGAAAAGGCAGAATCCTTACCAGTAACAGCACACACCATGGTGACTGTTCACACTGTGATACTCCTATACAATTTTAATTAAGCTCGACACAGACACTTGGTATTCTAATGTGTCGTACTCAAAGTACAGAGGAAAAAAATCAGCAATAATTGGGAGGCACTGCCAATAACCTGAAAATAAATGCATGCTTTGGCCTTATCAAGAAGAACGCTTACACCAGGGTCACAAACTCAATGCCTAATGGGTCAAAAAGGTAAAATAAATGAGTAAAGGGTAGTCAGGTGTAAGAAACAGGGAGCAGTGACAAACTAGAGGCATACAGGCTCATCTAAAGGCATTCAAATTAAAAAAAAAAAAAAATGACATTGCACAGGCCAGACAAAACATATGTGGGCTATTCCCCAACCTCTAGCTTAGAGTTCATTAAGAATAAATGAAGATAAATTGAGACCATAGTCTCATCTTGAACTTGCAAACTCCCAACTTTGTTGTTGTGATGTAGTCAATTCAATATTAAATGAGGGGGTCATTCCTTGTCATTTTTTAAATTGTCCTTAACCTCTTTTCTTCATTAGGTCTTGGGAACATTTTTAAATACAATGCCCAGCTCCTCATATAGATTCTTAAAAAAAACAAAAAACAAAAAACAAAAAAAGAAAATTATTCTTCAAGATGTTGTACACAATTCATGAAGATTCACCTGTATCCTCAGTGGCTGAGGACAATACTGAGGAGATACCACCTTGGCTGCTAAGATTCAGAGTTTTGACATTTCTTCGTATAGGCTTGCCTGGAGTCATCGTATTTTCTGACAATATGGAAGAATTCAAGGATGATGTAATTTCCTCTTTGTAAGCACGTTATATCCATGCTACAGAAGCCTTAGAATCCAGTCATGTTCAAACATAACACTGTGACAAAAAAGCGAAGGTCATGTGTCTTCCAGATTAACAATCTCTAGAGTACATACACCTGCAATCAGATGCATCAATCAAGCTTTCCACTAAATCTGCCCATTGTACTCAGGAACTATTGAGTCACATAATAAAACTTCTGAGTCAAATCATCATCTGAAGGCATTTAACAGTATTCCATTCAATATTGAAATTGCATCAGTTTTGAGCTTACAGCTCATGATCCCAGCCTGCATACTCATCAAGGGACATCGCCTAGAAAATCCATTGTAGGATAGAGGAGGGTTTCACTTCAATGAAGCAGAGTCTGTGGACTTCCTACTGCCCGGCGTAGATAATAAGACTCCTGTGCTTTCATCTGTTCAACCGGCAGCCCTGAGTTTGAACTGGTTAAGAGCACTGCAGTGAAATCTTCGGCAAATTCCTCAAAGGAGCTTACTCTGCAAATTATTTCTGTGAGCAACACATCACCCACTCTTGAAGCTCCTTTTAGTCTTTGCCTTCAAAATAATCCTTACAAGAAAAAAAGATGGCAGCACTGGCACTGGACCAAGCATATCAGAGTCCAACTTGATTTGTACCTGTAATTTCCCTGAGGAAATGAAATACCTGAAATAATTCAGACACTAATTTCTTCATGAAGAATTTAAGTTGCTTTCCACTTTAGACCAAACACTTTGTCTGACTAGTAAAGTCCTAAATAAATAAACTGGTGATAATTTCCACTTTGTATAGTCTACATAATGCTTTTGTGCTGTTATAAATTATAATTTGATCACCCACAAATAGTTTTAATAAACCTCACTTCAGGATGTTTTTGAACCTGGGAAACTATCAAGTTGGTGGCCTTCCTGGTGCCAGTTGAAGAATAAGCATTTTTAAAGGGATAGATAAATATGTAACAGAAAATAGACAAGGAGAGTCTTCATTTTAAATAGACTTTACAATCTATCACATTAGCACACAGTGAGCAGTGCTTCCATTAATGATTTGTCAGTAACCAAGAATTTTGGCTCCTTGTTACCCAGAATAAATGTGCTTTTTCATACAGAAAGAAAACTCTATCCTGAATTCTTTATATCCATCATCTAGTCAAACACCTAGCAATTTTTAATGGATTATAAAGCTTTGTCCATCCCAGAACTCAGAAAGCCTGAAAATTTAAACACCAAATATTCATAATGCACACCAGCCTTTCATGTCTTCCCAGATTAAAAATATCTCAGAAAATGACCTAAATAAGCAATCTGAAAATAAAAGATTGAGGTTCTATTATTATATTGTTCTCCAACTAAAGAAAATAATTTCCTAGAAAGCAAGAATGAATTTAGAACATATTCAAAGAATCAAGCTTAAACTACTTATATAAATTATCTCCAATTTATAAAGTGTCCTAGAGTCTACTTTTCTATACGTAAGCTCTAATTAGTTTTTACCAGATATTTTTCCCAGGGTGTAATTGGGAGGAACAAAACAAAACAAAAAAGGACCCACCAATTCATGTATATGACAGGTAAGAGACACACTGCTTTCTGTACTTCGGTGTTTTTTCCTCCAATTAAACTTTTCGGGTAAAAAGCACATTACCTTCGGCTACTTGATGATCCAGCCCGATTACCTGGGCCATTACTTGAAACAACTGATATTGCATTTGCAATGGCCTCAACAGCAGAAAGCCTTTCTGCAAATGTATTTCTTTCAGACCGCTCTGCTTCTGAAACATAAAAGAAAAAATTAGGATGGATTTAAATTTCAAAAATAACTAATATATTGAGTATGTACTGGCCAATAAATGCTAACTGCTATATATTTAGTGCTTCAATTCACATACTAGATAACCAGTCATTTAATTTTTCCTCCTTTATAACAATAAACACTTAAGACAGATTGAACTATGACCTTTAATATGTGATTTATTTCCTTATCTGTCTTATTTCTCAACCCCTAAAGGTCAAAAAGAAGGTCATTAATAAGTAGACTGAAATTTAGCTTTCACCACCAAGAAAAAGAGCCATTTATCAGTGTTTCAGTCTCAGTTTATATACCTCTTATAATCCTTTAGTGATTCAATGATAATAATATAAATAAAGGTCAGAAACCTGCAAACAACTATTCAAAACTGTAGCTACCAGATTATCAGCAGCAGAATTCAAAATAAGGAAAAACATTATGAATCACACAGTTGCACTTTAGGTTTTCAGTTTCTCCCTTCATTTAGCCAATTAAAAACTTTATGGCCAAAAAAGCTTATTTACTTTCCAAAAGCATCCAACAACTCAACTAAGTGATTTTTCCCATCTACATTCTAAGAATTGGGATAAAAGTTGCCACAATATAACTTGGCTTAACTTGCTAAATCATTCCCATGGTAGTAACAGTAACCTGCAATTATAGTATCAGTACAGCTTATTCAGTATTACATATCCATTTTGTATATATACCATAGAGAATACTATTAAAAACAATAAAAAAACACTGATGAAAAATGTATTTGCTTGTGTTAACATACCCTATTTTTACCTTCTGAGAAAGTAAAAAGAAACTCCAAGATTTTACAAAACCAAGCAAAAAAGTACACACAAATTCTTTATAGTGATTTGCTTCTCTTTCCTTTAACAATTATAGTTTCAAAACTGCCTAAAACTCCTTTTACAGACTTTGTTTTAGCTCTTAATCTCACCCTCTTCTTCTTTAGTTTCTTTATTGCTGGTTGGAAAGCAAACTGATACACAAGCATGCAAAATATTTCGATTTCCATCACATCTGTGGCTGATGAATGTCTGTAGCATCTGTAGATTCTGTTCTAAAACGACTGCTTGCTCAAGATTCATAAGATATTGTCGACAGGCCTCATAGTCACAGCGTAGAATGTGTTGCATTAATGTTTGTTTCTGTGCTCAGACAAATTGGGGGAAAAAATTTTCAATGAATTTGAACAGCACATTACATATGTCAAAAATTTCTCATGGCCAAAACAATAACATACAAGCGGATCTGCAAATAAGTAGAGACAATTTCAGGTGGCCTGGCAAAAGTGGTAGAACTTGGGGGTACCCTGCGTACAACTGATAGGAACAGAAATGGGAGTATAAACTTTTATAAAGGACCAGTAAATATCTTTACCTTTCACAACTAACTCAACTCTTCCATGTACAATGAATGAACAAATGGAAGTGGCTGGATTTGGCATGTAGGCTACGGTTGGCCAATCCCTGGTTTATACTACATGTTATAGAACTATCAAATTGGAACCCTATTGTTAACCAATTAAGCAAAAGGTACAAATTTTATTCCAAATTTAGTCTCACCCTCTTATGCTCTTCAAGGTTATATTACGCTGTGGTACATAAAAACCAAAATCTTCAACTCTCCTGGAATCATGACAGGTACAATTCTGAAAGGTGACAACTAATGTACTTAATTGTCAAAGACGATGGTACTGATACGTATTCATAGAACATATCATTAACTACCTGACAAACAGCATGAACACCAAGAAGTTCAAATGTACTTCTTTCAGAGTGGAAAATGATAGTTTTGGAATATTTAATGGACTGAATATAAAGTTTTAGTTTTATAAAACAAATTTGTTCGTTTTAACTACCTCTAGGAACTAGAAAAAAGGTGGGGAAAAAAGCGTGTTGGAATACAAAAGGAAGAAGAAAACTGCATTTGAACAACTTGCCACCTTCCCAAAAACTACCTAAATGAGCTCTCCTCTCCCCTAAACTTTATGGAGTGGAGGAGGTTAAAACTGGAGAACAGGTATCCACACAACAAAATACAGCTAGCCTGGGCATGGTGGCTCATGCCTGTAATCCTAACACTTTGGGAGACCGAGGCAGGACGACTGCCTGAAGCCAGGTGTTCGAGACCAGCCTGAGCAAGAACGAGAGACCCTGTCTCTATAAAAAATAGAAAAATTAGCCAGGCATGGTGGCATGTGCCTGTAGTCCCAGCAACTTGGGAGGCTGAGGCAGGACGATCACTTAAACTCAGGAGTTTGAGGTTGCTGTAAGCTATGACGACACCAACACACTGTACCCTGGGCAAGAGAGCTAGACCCTGTCTCAAAAAGGAAAGGGGGAGGGAAAAAAAGAAAGAAGAAAAGGAGAAAAGAGAACAGAATAGAAGAGGGGAGGGGAGAGGAGGAGAGAAGAGAGGAGTTCAAGTTATCTTTGTTTCTAACCTGGATTATTGCGTTAATCTGTTATCTGATTTCTAAACTTCTGTTCTCCACTAACTGCTCTCTAAACCACTGCCCCGCCCCCGCCACTGTTAATCTTTTTACAAAATCAGATCATGGTATTCACCAGCTTAAAATCCATCTCCACCTAGCTTTCAGGGAAAAATTTAGTTCCCTTAGGTTAGCACACAAGGCACACTAGTACCTCTCTACAGCCTTATCAGTTGCTACTAACTGATCCATATGATTCCTCTTTCAAATCCAAAGTATGTACCCATTCCCCCAACATATTAATGAGATTCACAAAGGTTGCTCTGATAACACCTCACACCTTCATCCCTGTAAGGATCTTTATCTGATCATTCAAAATTCTATCCAGGTATCACACTTCCTCAGAGAACCATTCTGTACACAGCCTGATTTGTATCTCTCCCCATTGTGCTCCCAAAACATTGTGCCTCTCTCAAACACTTAGATTATACCGTAATCACTGATATACTTGCCTCTGTTGTCCTAAAAGTAAACTATTAGCTCTTGTAGGGAAGAAAGAAGCAATGAATGATCTATCCGAGATTGTCTCCCTAGACTTTAGTATCTTCTGAATTAAAAAAAGATGAGTAGCTTCAAAACTCAAATTACCTCTACAGCCATGATGATAATAGCAGCTTTCTTTTTGATTGTTGAATTGGCAGGAAGATTTATTAAAGAATGTACACCCATTCCAAGACTACTAATAGGTGGAAGATCAAGCCAATCAGGATCCCTTATTCCTCCCATGCAATCTTTGGCCATTGGGTAGATAGTACCATTTCCATCTCGAAGAATAATAGGAGACTCCTGTAACAGAAAGAAAATAATACAGTTTGATGCCTAATCAAAAAATGTATCTCTGATTTTTATAATAGGTATAATTTATTTTCAACTTAGATGTTAGTAATAATGATCAAATAAGAAACCTAGTATTAAGATGTGTTGAATATTCCAAATTCTTCAACAGCGTACTAACAAGCAAACCAGAGTCAGATCCCAAACTTCACAAAAATGCCATTGTTGTTATAGCACTTTTCAAAAGCAAAAATGAGCCTCTACCTGTCCAGCAGTGAAAATGGCTACATTCCTCTCATTCTGACCAAGGAAAGCAATGCTGCTTGTAGGGAAATTATTTTCCTGTTCTGCTTTTCCTGTAGCAAGATCAAAGATACAGTACCGTACCCAGTTTCCAGTCTTCAAAACAGCATGTACACCTTCAGAAGTACATAAATGAAAAGAAAAAGTGTTATACATATTTAATAATCTCTAATGAGTATCTAAGGACACACCTGTAAATCAATTCAAACATCCATTCCATTCCCTAATGTTATACACAGGGGATAAAAAATGGCCAGTGCCTCAAACCATTTTATCCTACTCCCATTTACTACACAAGTATTAACAGGATATAGAACATGCTAGCTGAAAAGTTTTAAAATCTTTACCTTTGGAATCTACATTCACTGCTAATATTTCTGTTTTTTCAGGTATACAAAGCTTTTTAGGAGTCCTTTGGAAACAGTCAGGAACTTTTGGTGTTCCACCAGTTTTGACAACCTGCATGACACAAAAGGAATTCTGCTTTCAAACTCTATAACATCCTCAAGGAGTGAGTCCCAATATTTACCTACTGACTGACTCCTCTACACTTACTTACCTGCAGTTCATCAATTCTAAGTAACCTACAATCCTGCAGGAGAGAAGAAGGATCAGCATCTGGACCAGAGCTGCTCTGACAGTTTGTGTTACTGGACGTTCCTGGAAATTTTACAGCAACATAGGCACCATCCACTTTTAGCACCTAGGAGTATAGGCAAATACAATGAATAGTAACAATAGCTTAAATGAAATCGATATGCAAATTCTATCCCTTGAACTAATTTAACATTGAAGGCATTTAAATCCTTATGAGTATGTTTCTTCAATGATCACCAAGTTATAAAATTAACCTGGACAGACTCACCAAAGCTTTGCTCTTGATGTGTATAGTCAGTCAAGCCTCATTTGCTAGAGAAAAACTGACCGACACAGCCAGTGATTATAGTCTGTGAATGTTTGGCAGTCAACTGAAAAACTTGAGTATAACCCATGAACTCCACCCATCTTCTCTCCTTTTTAGTTTACAGTGGCACTGTCCAACCGAACTTTCTCAACAACAGTAATGTTCTCTATCGGCAGTGTCCAATATGGTAGCCATTAGCCATTAAGTGGCTACTGAACACTAGAGATGGAGCTAATGTGACTGAGGAACTGACCTTTTGAAGTTATTTAATTTTAATAAATTTAAGTAGCCACATATATACCTAGTGGCTACCATACTGATCAACACAGGGTCAGCTACTTAATGCTTTTGATTTTGAGCCAACAGCATCTTCTCAGAAGAAAACATCTTGGCCATAAACATTTCTATTTTGAGAACAAAATGGAAGAGTATATGAGAAAGGCCTTTGTAAACTGCAGAACATGGTATATCTGCTCTTTAAGCACAAATGAAAGACTATCACATTTCAGTAATAGAAACTAATGAACAAAACAATTTATGGAATATCTACAATTTATTTTATAGATATTCCACAGGTATAGGTACACTTTTAAGTATGTGTCAGGAGAAAGGTGAAATTAATGGCATTCTAGCTGATGGTCTCTATTTATCTGATTTATAGGCAAAACCTTCTTCAGGAAAAAAGAAAGTGGAAGGTGACAAAGAAAGTAATAAGATTTTTTTGGTATTAAGAAAGAATTTTAAATATTATGGAACATGAACTCAATTAGAACTGTCTAATAATTACAAAGAATAGACTCCATCAACAAGTAATGTATCTCTGCGCAAATTTCCTATGAATCTAAAATTATTCCAAAATAACATTTTTAAAAAAGCAGTATGTTACCATAAATTCTCAAGGAGAGGCATTATCTCTTACTTAATCTGTCAGGGACAGAGGAGACAGTTCTCCATCAGATTCAGGGATGCACCTCAAGAAACCACTGAAGGTGATAAATAAAACAGCCTTGAAGAAATGACTCACAGATGCCAACCATAAATCCTTGGATAACCAGTATCACTATAGTTCTGTTAGTAATTAATTCTTAGATATTTTAAACAAACCTTGCCAACGGGAACATTCTTAACATCTTCCACAAAAACGACTTCCCGAAGAGACCACTGCTCTTCATTCACTTTTTCCTCTTCTTTTGGGGCAGGAGTTGACCGTCGTCGTTCTTAGACAACAACAAAATGGTAAGTACCAAAAACAAAATGTAAAAGAGACTTTATAGATTTCATCTAAATATATTTTAAACAATCATCCTTCAAGGGATACATAATTGAGGTTTCTAAATAAAAATTTCATTAACTACTGCTTTATGATTTGCAGTCTTACGATCAACTTCTACTTCAAATAAATTCATAGTAAAAAGCAGCTATAACCGTTAATGCCTAACTATATTAACAGGACTACAACAAACAACTGCAAATAAAGGGGGCAGGGGAACATATTTTGGACTCTCAGAGTTAGAATTTTCTGACCAAGATTTGAAAAGGAAGATCTGCTAGACTGTTAAAATTATCACATAAGTTAATTAAAGTCTAATTTTCAATTTCCTACGTTATAAATCAACTACACTGTAAAATTTATTTTGTGGAACTTAAATCTTGTAATTCCATAGTGCAGTAGTATGTCTAGGTTTATAAATTATACAAATTCTGAGCAAAAGTTGTGACCAAGCTATAACAACCGATTTATAATAGGAGTCTCAACAAAGATGGATAATAAATTTTCTAAGCTAGTGGCAGTTACTTCCTTCTATTACTGCAATGAATTTTACATATTTTTAAAAACTACAATTCTCAAAAACAACAGAAAATCAACACTGTAAATACTATTTTTCCATTTTAAAAAAGCTGTACAAAAAAGAAAAGTCAAACTACTAGAAACAAAATTTTACATATAAAAAGATATAAAACATGATATGAGTTGCTGCAAATCAGAAACAAACTAAACACAGCTGTGTGGTGGGAACCTTATTTTGACCAATGCGTACAACACATAAGACTTACTATATGGCATCGATGCACTGCTGGCAATTGAGGACGCATCACTACACGTGGATGCTGGAGATGGTGGAGGACCCATTTCTGTTTTCACTGGTTCCTGCTTACTCTCAGGCCTGAGATAAGAAAAAGTAACCTTCTCCTTATAATTAGGAAAATAATATAAGAGAAATTTGTCAAAGACCATATTTTTAAGACAAGTCTATGCTTATACGGGAACAAAATATAGAAAACTTTAAATGGTATGTTTTTAAGACTAAGGACTGAAAAGGGTATATAATACATACTTTCAAATAATGTTTTAATGCAGTTAAGAAAAATATACCACACAAAGCTATCAATAACTTGGGGCAGTGATTCAGATAAGCTTTATTCGTGTTCATATATAGAGCAAACAAGGAACTGGTATAAAGCAAGATTAGTTAGGGTACAGTACGTACTTAGCTTCAGTAGTTTTGCTAGCTTTTTCCATGCTTTTCAAGCTCTCAGGAGATCTAAGTTGAAATCTACAGCTGTCATTCATATTCCAAACAGACTCCATTAAGACACCAACTTTAGGAATCCCAGCACTAATTGAAAATGCAACTGCTCCAGCATGATAAAGAGGATTATTTCTTAAGCATACCTGGCAAACAAAAGAAAACCACCATCAAGATGATACAATTTTAAAACTAACTAGAATATTTATTTCAAATACATAAAAACACAATACGTAAAAGTGCTACTTCCTACATTTTCCACATCACATAATCAATAAAGGCTTAAGAAAGCGTCAACTTAAAGGTCTTCATCAAGAAATGTGTTCCTAAAATGAAGGAGCAGGAATAATTTCAGCACGTTTACTAGAAATTTAACATTAACTTTAAAAATTCACGAAGCAAATACCTCAACCATTCTGCTACAAAGAAACAAAACAGAAACGGCACAGAAGAAACTAAAAGGGGTTATCATTAAAAAAGATGAAATGTGAATGAAACAATCACACATTTTGTCTGTTTCCTATAATTTGAAATTATTTTCTTCTTTAATTCATGGCTATATAGACTATAATTTTATCTCTGGTGGACAGTCTTCCCCCCCAGAAGACTTGTTTTCTATTAGCCAAAAACTTCAATGGATAATTTAATTTTTCTTAAAAAAAAAGGGGGGGGGGACATGTAGACATTAGTGTTAAAATTTCACTGAGTTCAGGAGTCAATAACCTATAAAATTCTCCTTGTCAGGAACTAACCTCAGGTCATACTCTAAAAACCAATGGCCTACAAGATGACACTGTGAAATGTGTCAGCCATAGCTCCATCTATGGAGCCATTATTATATGAACATTATATGTAATGATACGAATATTATTTCTGGAGATCTTTTTGATATCACCAATAGGCCAATGTTACTGACATTTTGTTCAGTCATCCAATAACTGATGATTAGGTTATACTTGACCAGTGGAATCTATGATGACCGTGATTTTGGGTGGCTTACAGTTAAATGTAAGAGACACAAGATGGTGGTGCATTTGAGAAGAATAAGAACTAGAAACCTAGAAACATTGGCTTAGAGTTGCAGTTCTATCAAAGAATAGTTGTGTATCATTAATTAGTTCTGTGGTATACAATGAATAGTTCCTAAGAGCAGGCTTCTTAGAAAAGGCATGTCCTGCTTAGCTGTGACTTGAAGGAAATTTTTATCCAGAAATTTTCAGAAAAGACTGGTGAAAGCTTATAGCCTGAAAGAGGATCAATAAGAAAGAAGACTTAAATTGAAAGAGAAATGTGAAATAATATAATACACGTTATTTATTAATGCCTTCTTATAAAATAAATGCACCTTAAAGACAAGGAGGTATGTATCCAGGGTTTAGCATATAATAAGATATGCAATAAATATTTGGTAAATACACTATTCTTAACAATTATGATCTGTGAATGCAGGCACAGAAGAAAACTCTTAAGTGACCAACACACTATTCTCAACAATTATGATCTGTGAATGCAGGCACAGAAGAAAACTCTTAAGTGACCAACAGTTCTTTCTAACATTAACACATGAATACTTTCCTGGTTTTGCAAGTATGACTGCCTTAAACCTTCAGTTTTTTACAGCAAAACAAAATTTACTTTTACACCCAGGTATATTAATATGCTGCTATCTTCAAGAATTTAGTGCCAAGTCATTTTATTTAAAGCTTTTCATCAGCGCATCTTTAAAGTATTTTTGTACCCTATAAAGACATACAACTATAGTGTACCCATAATAATTAAAACTAAAAAATGTTTTTTCTGCCCTCCCTGCCTACAGTAATGCCATCCCACCTGCTAATAAGGCAGCTGCTATTATGTAAGTGTAGTTGATAAGGAACTGAGAATATCAGACATCAGTATTTGAACTGAATGGGAAAAGAGGAAGTCTTAGAAGAATTGGGGGGGGGGGGCGCCTCAGGTAGTACGAGTGTGCACAAGCACTGTCCAAAGAAACTACTATAAATAATTAGGGCTGAACAATAATGTTCAGAAGAGTTGGTAATTGCTAAAAACTTTCTAATTGGAAGGCCACGAAGAGTCAGAACAAGACAACCATGAGCAGGGCAAAAAAAATTAGAGCCATGGACAAAAAGAACAGGTACATTTAAGCTGGGTTGTGTAAAAAAATAAATAAAATAAATAAAATTACTTTAAGTTCATAGTAGCAACCAGGGACTAGCTACTTTTTAAGGCATAGATAGCTGATACCACCTTGTAGTGACGAGAAAATAACTGAATTAAAGGGACAGATGAGGAAATTAACAGCACATTATATAATAAAATGATTTTGTCTAAGTTTTGAGGATTATAAAGTTCTTAAACATTCATTACAGCATTTGCTATAATAAATATTAAGCATCAAGTTTTATCCTTTAGATAAACTTACACCAGAATCTAATATATTACAAGCATAGCAGCAGTTCTCAAATTCTTTTGATCTAAAGACCCCTTTTTCACTATTAAATATGACTGAGTATTCCAAAATTCTTTTGTTTAGGTCGGTGATATCTAATTTTAATAATTAGTAAATTAAAATTGAGTAAATTAAACACATTAGTAATAGAAACTGAGAAATTTAATATAAGCAACAATTTTATGTTTTTAGAGATAGGGTGTCACTCTGTTTCCCAAGCTGGAGTGCAATGGCACAATCACAACTCACTGCAACCTCAAATTCCTGGGCTCAAGTGACCCAACCCACCTCTGCCTCCCAAGTAGCTGGGACTATAGGCCTGTGTCAACACGCCCCGCTAGTTTTTCTTATTTTTTTGTAGAGATGGGATCTTGCTATTGTTGCCCAGGCTGGTCTCAAGCGATCCTCCAGCCTCGGGGTCCCAAAGTGCTGGGATTAACATAAACGAGCCACTGTGCCCAGCAAGCAACAATTTTTATGAAAAATAAGTAGATTTTTAAAAAAAAAAAAAAAAAGGTAGTGAGAAAAGTGATATCATTTACATTTCAGCACATCTCTTAATGTCAGATTTAATAGAAGGCAGCTGGATTCTCATATCTACTTCTGCATTCAATCTGTTGTGATATGTTATTCTGACTGAAGTATATAAGACTTCCCACAGAAATGTAACTTGAAAAGGAAGGAATTTGTAGATTCCTGGAAAAGACCGAGGAGCAGGCATAAATCTTTGGACCACACTTTGAGAAGCAACGGCATATCAGAAAATCACCTTCCATAAGACAGTACCTATGAGCCTAAAACCATCTCAGAAAACAGAAACTAGTAGAAATGGGGATTTGACACCTCCTGCTTCACTAAAAATAACCCCACAGAGTAGTATCTTTCAAACTGCTTAATCATGAGAATCACCTAGGATGTTTGTTAAACACAGTGATGCCCTGGCCCTACCACCAGATAAACTAACACAACATTTCAGGTTAACAGGCTCCAGATTTTGCATGTTAGAAGTACCAAATGATTCTTAAAACCAAGCACACAACGGAACCCTGCCCCATAAGGAAACTGACTGACAGTGGGCCAGAATCTATGTAATGTTACTCAACTACTGAGTGAAGGAAGAATGATGTGACACATACATGCAACTGGAACCTGGTTCTTCAAAAGATGTTCATCTATAAAATGACTTACAGAAGAATTGATTATAAGGAATGAAAATGATTTTGAAGAGAAACAATGTCCCTTAGGACTGGCTTAATTCTAATCACTTACTTGGGTGCCAACAGTGATGTTTGGCATTGAAGAAATACCAGCACTGGATTTGGGCTTTTTATTTTTTGCTCTAGCTTTCTCTAACATTTTCTTCCTTTGACTAAAAGGGACTACACCCCTGAAAGGGAAAAACATAAATTGGTCAAATAAGCGGCAAAGCAGCCCATTAAATAGTTTTGAAATTACACATATTATCATTTAAGTATTTCTAGTATATCTCCAATATTTTTGCTTCAGAATAATATCAACATGTGTGACTTACCCTTAATTGCAACTTATTCATAGGTTTAATAAATAACTAGATCTATTTCTATTAAACCTTTAGGATTAAATTTTACAGGAAATGTATCAATTGATTTTTTTCTTCCAAATAATTATATGTCATTAGGAGACTCCCTTATATTATTTTTGCCAATGTAAATTTACTGTTAAGTCCTTAAAATACAACTAAGAAAAAATTTAATGCCACCTTTATAACAGAAAAGCTATAATTACATAAGGCAGAAAACATTCATATATAAAATGAAAAATTACTCTATATTCTAAACTTCCTATTACATAAAAACAAAGTAGATATTTATATATAGGAAAAAACGATTTAAAATTCCCCCAAATGTTAACAGTAGTTACTTTAGGTTGTAGGATTCTAGATGACTTTTGTTCCTACTTTACACTTTTATAGAATTTAACAACTATAATCACTAAGAATGCATTACTTTTATAAACTTATCTTTCTAAAAGTTTTTTTTAATGTTACTTTATTCCGAAGTGAAATTTCCCTCTCTATAAAGCATTACCTTTTAATTGACCTTCCCATGTTGGCATTCTACTCAAACCCCCTCTCTACATGTATAAAAGCAGATAAGAAATTCCTCCTCCCTGTGAGACTCACCACCAGTATAAATTGTTCTCCAGCTGGGCACAGGTATAAAGGGCACAGCAATGTAAAGAAACTATCCGCTCTCCCTGAAGTTCAGTGTAAGTCTGTGCAGTGTGCTCTAATTTCGAAGCCACTGAACTTAAAGTTTCATCCACCCATGTAGCAACCTAAAGAATAAATATTAGAGGTTTAAATAAAAACAAGTAATTTTTTCAAAAGGACTGGTCAAAACTAGGGCAAGGCATACATACTCCATAGACTGAAATTCTAAAATGTTTTGAGCTAACTGCTACAAAAATAAGTGATTCAAAAAATTCCTTTAAGGCATTAATCAGAAGTAAACATTTGTTCCAACAATTTTTAAGAGTTCAGTGACTTTAACACCAAACTGATAATTTGAGGCATAATATCCATATCTTCTCAATCTATATTTCATAGCTTCTCAATGTCTCCTCTTTTCTCAGCACTTTTCTTGAGTATTTTTCCTTCAGGTAAAGTAGAAAGCTACTTTTAAAGTTGGATCACATTAATAGTATAAACTAGCCAATGAAAAAATTATACATTGGATTACGCTACTGAGGCTTGAAACACTTTATATTTTTGTTAGATAGAAAGATAGAAAATGAAAACATGAAAGGGGCAAGAAGAGAAAAAAAAAAAACCAAGAATTTAAGCAAGGACTGTTTATCAATGAAAAGTGTTTCATACCTTGTTATTTTCTGTAGCTACAGTTGCTCTTATGCTATTTGCAGACAGGAGGACTATCTTTTCATTGGTTAACCCCAAAAATGTTGCTCGTGGATGATGTAATGAAGGATTCTTTGAAAGCATAAGAAAAATGATTACTATTTTGTATGTTGATATGTAGAGCTATTTAATGCAAGATTTAATAAAATAAAATACCTGGGCATTTCTGTAAGGTTCAGATTCACTCCACTTCCACTGATAAAGTTCTCCTTTACTGCTCACAGCCAAAAGCTCAGAATATAGAGCCCCGATACAGATGAATTTTGTTCCATCCTATAAAGTAGAAATAATACAATGGTATAAATATAAAAACTGCCAAATATGCTGATTTGAACACTGTCACTTTAATCACTACATCAAATCTAGATCGATGATGGGAACACACAAACCACAGCTATGCACAGTCTTTAGCACAGCCTGCAAAGAACCCCAGAACATGACCCTGGCTCCCTCCATGAACTCACTCTCTCTCTCCTCTGGTCACGCTGGCTTTCTTTCTGTTCCTGCCCACTGTCCATTATGACAGTACCCAAGGACCATTGTCTTTGCTGTTCTCTGCCTGTGTTACTCTCTCAGGTGAATCACTCCCACAGAGGAGACCTTTTCTAACCATACTTTGTACAAAACCACTACGCTCACATTCTAGCTCCTTATACTGCTTTCTTTTTAGTTCACAGCACTTCACAACTTGACACATTTACTTGCTTATAGACTATCTCACTCAAATAAAAAAGCTTTATCTTGTTCACCACTGTATCCTCAGAACTTAGTGTACAAAGTAGGTGCTCAATCAATCTGATGAGTCAGTGAAGCAAAACAAAACAAAACAAAACAGACTTAAGGAGCAGAAGCAGAGAAAACCAATGTCAAAATGTAAGATTCTTCCCCAGTAGGCTCTTCCAAGGTATTGAAACACATGTCTATATTTTGTTGTTTAAGGTAAAAGTTCATTTACTTTTAAGGTGATAAATATGAACTAAGCTGGAATGCAATTAAGTTATTAAAAGTATGGCCAATAAATATAAATAAATAACACCAATGATAACTTTAACATAAAACCAATGGTCAGAGCCATGAATGTACCCAGAAATCTCACAGCAAAACTTGCCAATAACAGATTTTTGGGCTGGTACTTTTCGATACTTCTCTCCTCTCTTTGGGATTCTGGCTCTGGGGTATGCTAAACTAATGGTGTCTTTCTGGTTTTCTGCCAAATTCCAATCTTATTTGGTGAGATGGGTTATAGGATAGTGCTCAGCTAAAGCTTATAAAGTCGACCAAGATTTATAATAACAACAGGCTATGCCTCAACGTTGTACAAAAAGAACACTAATTTTAATCTTCTATTTTACTTCGACCAGTCAGCCCTATTTTCAATTCACTTCTACAGGGGGTTGGGACAGACACCAAATCTGGAGTTCTCAAGTTAGCAATTCCTCTCTTTCCTTCACCATGGGTATCTGCAAAACATTGTTTACTTTCTCCACAGCAGCTACATCAAATCCTACCTTTTCTACCTCATACTCTCTCCTCAACCCCTTGATTAAAAATTAAGGATGATAGAATCAGACCAAGTGAGTCCAAAACCTATATCCAACATTTATCAAGTATGTGACTTCAAGTAAACTATGTAATCCCTCTGAACCCATTTCTTCACCTCTAAAATGGGTATTATAAGAACACACTAGGGGAGCAGGGTAAAAACTAAAGTAAGTAACATATCCTGTTGACCCTTGAACAACACGGGTTTGAGCTATAAGGGTCCACTTATACATGGATTTTCTCTGGCCTCGGCCACCCCTAAGACAGCAAGACCAATTACTCCTCTTCCTCCTCTGCCTACGCAATGTGAAGACAACATGATCAACTTCCACTTAAATAGTAAATATGTGTTCTCTTCCTTATGATTTTCTTAATAACATTTTCCTTTCTCTAGCTTACTTTATAGGAAAAATATAGCACATAACACATAACATACAAAATAATATGTTAATCGACTGTTATTGGTAAGGCTTCTGGTCAACAATAGACTATTAGTAGTTAAAATAGTCTATAAATAATTAAATATATTGGGGGGAGTTGAAAGTTATATGTGGATTTTTGACTGTGTGGGGGTCAGTGCCCCAAACCCTTACATTGTTCAAGGGTCACTGTATAAAGTGCACAACAGAGAGTCCAGTGCAAACAAGTGCTCAATCAAATTCAACTATGATTACTCTGCTCTCCTCATTTCAACTCCTAATCACCCAGAAAATGATGGGGCACAAGCTTCCTCAGTATTCTTACCTCTAGATTTACTTAATAAAAGCATCATTCTCACCTCTTCTCTTCCTCCCACCTCAGAGAACAAAGGGTTCTCCTTTACTATTTAAAGATAACCCCCACACACACTGAATGCAAACACTTCTCATATCCTCCAGCAACCATCCAAACTAATCTCTCCTTCAGTCCTACTCATGGTAAAGTGAATTACTGCCTGGCTATGTTTCACCTTACCAGCTTTCAGTAAAGGCAACAATTGCATTGCCAACTGCCAAATCAATATACCGTGTACTTAATCAACCCATCTTCTCTTTAAATTCTTCAAACCATTCACCTCTGTTCACCTGTTCTGGAACCTATCCTCTCCCTGTTCACAGGTCACCACTCTCTACTAGTCTTCCTTCTACCTTCATGACTATTTTCCCCATCTCCCTAGCAACGCCAGGCACTCCCTGCCAGACTCTGTCCTTGTCCCTTTATTCAAATTATGCTTCACCCTCAGCGACTGCATTTATTAGAGCATTATGCTTTTAAATGTGTAAATCTCCTATCTCCAGACTTACCTGCAAGAACTCTCATCTTGGATGTCTTTAAAAGCACAAAAACATCAAAATGAATTCATTATCTCCTGCAAAGCTGCACCTCCTCTGCAGTCCCTGTCTCCGTGAATGACATCTACCACCAACTGGTAACAGAAGACACAGGAACTTGGGAGCTCTCCTCAACTCCCCCTTTTCTCTCATCGATCTACTGGTAAACCAGTGTGGCACTCATCTCAAATTCTGCTCATATTCTTCCTTTCCTCTGTCCCCACTCCCCCTACTTCGGTTGGGATCCTCACAATTCCTCTCTTTAACAACTCTACCATTCTCATAACTGACTCTAGATTTTTTTCCTATTCCTTTCTCCCATGAAGCCAGGTGTTCACTTCCTTAAAAACAAACAACAAAAAAATCCCACCAATCTCATTATGTCACTTCTCTAAGGACTCTGCTGGCTTCTTAGTTACTACAGAACATCTTAACTTCTTGAAGCTTGGCAAGTGGTCTAGTTGTCCCCATCCTACCTCTACTCCTACTCCCTACCACACAGGAGCAATTCTGAACTTTTCATTGTCCTGCAAACACACCATGACCTTTCATGACTCTAGGCTCATGCATGATATGCTTGGAATACCTCCGCATCTTGGTCAATGTCTACTTCACCTTTAAAATGCTGCTTTAAATGCCATCTCTCCCATGATGCCTTTGCCAAATCTCTCAGGTTATTATTAGTCATTTCCCAAGCTGAACCCTTAAAGCACTTTATTCATACCTTCAGTCTAGCACTGATCACACTGTGAACACATTACATACTATGTGAATGTCTGTGTTCCCCATGAAGGTCCATATCATACTCACCTCTACATTACCAAAGGCCACCTTAGCACATGGCACAGAGGTGGAGCATGCTGACTCACTGCTGAATGAATAAATGAATCTTAACTCCAACTTCTTGAAGTAAATGCCTTACTAGAGCAATATAATCCTGAAAAACCATCCCAACAGCGATAGTATGGTATGTGAGGCCCTCTCAGAACTGATCTGCCTATATCCTTCAGGGAGAGGCCAATGTTCCCCAGGATGGTAAGTCCTGGATGAGCCAACTAGACCCCAAAGGCCCTGAAAACCCACTATGGACAAATGCAAATAGACGGCACAAGCATCAACCACAGGAAGACGACAAAAAAAATCCACCTATAACTTCTTGCCTGCTTCAGATTTGTCTATGGAAAAGAAACTTGATTGTACACAGAGAAATACAAGACAAATACACACAACAGGACAATATTTTAGCTTACTCATTTCATAAAACAATGCTTTTATTGTTTAATAAAATACTAATTGCTGCTTCTGAGCAAGTTGAGGTCTGCTCAACCCAACTTTAAAAAGTAGATATCCATGTTCCCTTAAAGATCAGCATTTTGTGGCGATATATATATCTATACACACACACACACACACACACACACACACGCACATGCACATTTTTAACAAAAATAGGTGAATCAGTAAATCTGCAACTGTCTGAGTAACATAAATGGGTCATCAATCTAATCAGAAATCCTTCCCCAAAAGGAGAGAGAAACTTAAAAATATGATAGAAATCACCTAGTAGCCAAAGCTAAAAAAAAAAAAAAAAAAAAAAAAACTCAGCCCAGCAATATGAACTCTTACTAATCATACTACATTTAGTAATTTATATTTTGAAACAGTTGGTCTTTCTGTTCTTAAAATTTTCCCCCACAAAACTTAGTTTTCATCTTTTTTGTTTAATTTTTCTACTATCAGCAAACACTGGTTTTACCATTTAGGTACTTGCCCCAACTCGTGTCACTAAATGCAATATAGTGTGTATTATGGCTGGAATGGATTGAGAACTACAGATTATACTGTGCAATTTGGTCAACTGTGCTTATTCACACTTCATTTCTCCTTGCTTATTCTCACTTTTCCATATTCTCCTAATATCCAGCTTTTCTCTCACATGATTTCTCATTTTGCTCTTACTTCATTATTAAATTACATTCATAACACACCTAGCTCTTAACAGATATTTCCTGAAAGCTCCCAAGTGTCAATAAAAACAAAACAAAGACCTCCCCCAGTCAACTCCCACTTCTAGAACCCTCTGCCTTCACTCTCATCAGTGTGGAAACCACAATGATGGCAAAGCAATACAACCAACAAGTTTGATCACTTGGTTCCAACAAGGAGGCTGCGCCAAATAGCTTAAATAAGGGCCAATGCAATGTGTCTGTTTCCTCTCCACACCATTACAAGAATCAGAAAAACATACAACTATACAATGCAAAGGGCTGGTAAGAATCAATTTATTTATTATTTCTCCTCGACTATATGAAAATAGATCAGAACGGTAAGAAATATGACTGTTAATAAACAGTACTGACACGCTGAATCACGTTTGCTTCTTCATCTTCATCACCACACAACATCCACCAAGCATTTCTCTGGGAGCTTAGTAAAGATAAAGGATGTATATGCATCCTTTAAACTGAAATGGTTTGTTCAGTTACACAGCACAAAGCAAAGTTTCTTTGTTCAGCTTCAGCAAATCTCCTTAGCATGGATTTCTGTGTAATTTTTCTACCTCCTCTCCCTTTATTACTTAGCTCTTTGCACTTGACTTTTAATAGTTTTTTGTTACTACTGTGGCTGCATTTTTCCTAAGTCCCTTTAAATTTTTTTAAAATAAATTTTATTACGAATATTTGAGGGTTACAACATGTTATAGGTACATAAACAGTAAAACAATTATTATAGTGAAGCAGATTAATATCTATTACCTCAGTTACTTTCTGTGACAAGAGCAGCTAAAATCTATTTAACAAAAATCCTTAATATGATTTTATTAGCTATAATCCTCATGTTACACATTAGATCTCTAGATATAATTCAGCCTACATATCTATTACTTTGTTATCCTTTTACCTGTATTGCCCCATTTCCTCCACTTCCCCCTCCTGCCCCCACTGGCCTATGGTAACCACTGTTTTATTTTCTCTTTATATTACATGTGACTCTTTTTTCTTAAGGATTCCACATGTGTGAGATCATGTAGTATTTTTTTTCTAGCATCTGGCTTATTTCACACTTATCATAATATCCTCCAGGTCCATCCAAGTTGTGGCAAATGGCAGCATCTCCTTCTTCAATGGACATTTAGCTTGTTTCCATATTATCTTGGCTACTGTGAATACTACTACAATGAACGTGGAAGTGCAGATATTTTTACGAGGTATGATTTCAACTCCTCTGAGTATATTCCCAGAAGAAAGACTGCTAGGTCCAATGGTGGTTCTATTTCTAATTTCTTTAGGAACTTCTATACCATTTTCCAAAATGCCTGTACCAATTTATGTTCCCACCCAACAGTGTTCCCCCAACAGGGTTCCTTACCCTTGACAACATTTGTTATCTTTTGTCTTTTTGATAATAGCCATCCTAATGGGTGTGAGATGATACCTCATAGTGTGGTTTTAATTTGCATTTCCCTGAAGATTAGTGATGTTGAGCACCTTTTCATATATCTGTTGGCCATTTTTATGTCTTCTTTGGAAAATATCTACTCAGGGGCTTTGCCTATTTCTTATTTTTAACTTTTGTTTGTTTGTTTGTTTTTTACTTTCTAGGAACTGGGAGAGGATGCTCATTTTTTTAATCGGGTTGATTTCCTGCTATTGACTTGTAAGACTTCTTTTATAAATTTTGGATATTAACCCCTTCCCAGATAAGTGGTTTGTAAATATTTTTCCCAGTCTGTAGGCTACTTTTTCATTTTGTTGATTTTTTTCTTTGCTGTACAAAAGCTTTTTAGTTTGATACAGTTCCATTTATTTATTTTTGCTTCCATAGTCTGAGCTCTTGGTGTGAGATCAAAAAAAAAAAAAAAAATCACTCTCAAGGCCAATGTCCAAGAGCTCTGCCTCTATACTCTCTTCTAATTTTATGATTTCAGATCTTACATTCAGACCATTTATCCATTTTGAGCTTATTTTTGTGTACTGTCTAACTTAAGGATCCAATTTCATTCTTTCATGTGTGGAAATCCAGTTTTCCCGGCACCATTTATTAAAGAAACTAACTGTTGTGCCCCACTGTGTCCTTTTGGTGTCCCTGTCAAAAATTAGTTGGCCATATATATTTGGATTTACGTCTGGGGTCTCTATTCTATTCCATTGGTCTACGTTTCTGATTTTATGTCAGTACCAGGCTGGAAATCTGATGCCTCCAACTTTTTCTTTCTTTCTCTGTATTGCTTTAGCTATTTGGGCTTTGTTGTGGTTCCACACAAAGTTTAGAATTGTTTTTTCTATTTCTGTGAAGAATGCCATTGGAATTTTAATGGTGATTGCATTAAATCTGTATATTGCTTTGGGTGTTATGGATATTGTGGCAATATTACTAACAATTCTTCTGATCCAAAAACATGGGATATCGTTCCACTTACTTGTGTCTTAATTTCTTTCAGCAATGTTTAATGGTTTTCAGCGTACGAATCTTCCATTTCTTTGGTTAAATTTTTTCCTAAGTGGCTTTTTCTTGATGTTATTATCAAGGGGAGTGTTTTCTTGATTTCTTTTTCAGTTGTTATTAATATATGGGAATGCTACTAATTTTTTTGATTTTGTATTCTACAACTCTAATAGATTTCTTTTATTAGTTCTAACAGTTTTTTTTGTGGAATATTAAGGTTTTCTACCTATAGAATCATGTCATCTCCAAAAAGAGATAATTTCACTTCATCCTTTCCAATTTGGATGCCTTTTATTTCTTTCTCTTGTTTGACTGCTCTTGCAAGCACATCCAGCACCATGTTGAAGAGAAGTGACAACAGTGAGTATCTCTGCTTTGTACAAGATCTTAGTGGAAAAGCTTTCTGTTTATCCCTGTTGATTATGATGTTAGCAGTGGGTTTCCTAAATGGCCTATGTTAAGGAACTTTCCTTCCATACCCAAACCTTTAGAGTTTTTATCTAGAAAGAATGCTCAACTTTGTCAAATGCTTGTTCTGCATCAATTAGGATGATCATGTGATTTTCGTCTTTCATACTGCTAATGTGAGATATCACATTAATTGATTTGTGTATAAACCAGCCTTGTATCCCACTTGGTCATGATGTGTAATCTTTTTTGATGTGTTGCTGAATTTGGTTTGCTAATACTTTATTGAGGATTTCTGCATCAATGTTCATAGATTGATATCTTTAGACTTCTCTTCTTGCATTGCCTTTATCTGGCTTAGGTGTCAAGGTGATTTTTGGCCTCGTAAAATGTGTTTGGTTTAGATTTTTGTTGAAAGTAGCTTGATATAAACATACAGTTATAATTTACATGTATATACAACAAATAATTAAATTTCTAGTCTAAGAAAAATAACAGAAAAGTGAAAAATGGAGCCATGTTAAATAACTGCCTAATTAAAAGATTACCTCTTCTCATCAAAGTAACTGAATTATAATATCGAGGCTATTTCCAGAAGTACAATGAGCAGTCACACATCCCAGAAAAACAATCAAAAACATTAGATGCATAGATGGATGGATGGATGGCTAAATGGTAGAGGGGGAGTAAGGGGAGAGAGAGAGAGGAGTAGGGGGGAGGAGTAAAGAAGAGGGGAGGGAGGACAGGGAGAAGCAGAAAAGATGGGATTCCTGGGGGAAAGGCAGCATATATAAGAAAGATGATGTTTCTGGGTAAAACTCTTCACAAACCAGTATAAACCTGGGTAGTTCAACTGTGAAGATCATAGCCTTGGACTTAGAGCACAGATTCAGGTACTCCTACCATTTCTCGCTTTGGTACAGACAAGACTACTTGTTAGTTTCCTATTACACCAAATTATTACTATAATGAAAAGTTTTCATAACTTGCATTCTAGTTGAGTCAGACAAGGGGTATGGACTGTATCTATTCAACCTGTGCCTACTTCACTACTAACAGAGAACCTGGCACATAAAATACAATTGGTACATGGATCTAACTTGGAAATATCCAAACCCACTGGGCTCTCTCACCTTCCCATGACCTGCAGGAACTGCCTGTTCTCTCTTCCCAGAACAGGACCATGCTTCTCCTTGCTCCATACATTTTACATATACTAACTCACTTAATTCTCATAGTAATCCCATAAGGTAAAAAATCATTATTATCCCTATCTTACAGATTAGAAAACCAAGGCAGAAAGAGGTTAAAGAACTTAACCAAGGTCACACATTTAGTAAGTTAGGGTTAGGATATGAAATCCAATAGTCTAGCTCCAGAATCCACATTCTTTGTTGTCACTCTATGTGGCCTCCTATGATTCCCCAAAGCCTCTAGTGCTTAATTCTACTATGGTACTTATTCAAAAGGATTAACATCATTTTTCTTCTTCCTGTAAAAACTCTTGCCTTAACATCTAACAAAAGGCCTAACACACAGTGTACAAGTTACCTAAATTAATAATGACTGAATGGCATCACCCTCACTTCTTGTCTTCATGGAGCTTTCAACATCCCCATAATATTAGTTTTGACATTTAACTCAAAGAATAATTTTGGGAAATAAACATTTATAGTTTGCAGTTACCTCATATTTTCAGTCCAAGATTATACTGCAAAAGCTTACAGAAAAGAGAATATTCCATCATTAATGGAATTTTATTAGCCTACAATATGGTAAAATTTTGAAGAACTGGTTGTTTCTCTAAATAGATGTTGGAAAACTAGTTACTAATCCAGTTACTTTACCAACAGAATTTCTCTTGTACCCTAAGAAAAGAGAATGAAAATTACTGTGGATACTAACCACACTTAATATTTAAGAATGTTGGATTAGGTCATTTCTGAAATTAAGCTAGGGTGCATATTTTGACAACTCTCCCCCTCCCCGCCCTTCCCACCCCAAAAGCAATACTACTTTCCATGTTTAGAAGGAAACCTAATGCCATAGGAAAGTACTAATCAGGATTTCTGGCTGCATTGCTAGATCTGCCATTAAGAAGCCACGTAGGCATAAGCAAAGACATCAAGTTTCGTCATCCATAAAAATGAATGGATCAGAGATAAGCTACAAGAACTTTTCCAGTGATAAAATTCCCAAGTTTACCATTATGAACAAAATTAGGACTATAAAAAAAAAAATCAAGATTATGAAGAGATCCACATTTTAAGAATAAATATTAATTTGTATGAGTAATCATCATTTGTTTCCTGCACTAGACTTCAAGTTTTATAAGAACAGGCTCATCCTGGTGATAAATATAGCCCCCTGTAACTACCAAAGCACCAGGTGTTTAGCAGCAATCAATCAACATATGTCTGTGGCATGGTGGAGTTAAAATGATGGATGCCTGCTCTTCAAGTGCTCTGGTTTCCAAGTGTTCGCCTATGCATGACATTCAAACTGTCCCAAGCTGGGAATTCCTGCTGGGCCCACCATTAGACTCCACCCCTACTCTTGGCAGACTAGTCTCTTCTGGTGCTGGTACCTCCTTGGATGAGTGCTAGAAACCATATGCATCCTGACCCTATCTCCCTGCTTTCTCTACCTACCTCTCTATCCCCTAACAAGCCTTCCCCCAAAACCTTCCACTCTCCAGGTATCACTACCCCCACCAATTTTGGGAAACCAATATGGTCTTACATATTACCTGTTTCTTCATGTGGTATTTATTTATATCCTGTTCCCCTGTGTAACAGTTTTTCAAGTTGCTCTAACATTGCCTGAAAGCAAGGTCTTCTTTCCCTTTAACAGCTCTCTACATTCTCTGACTGTATCATTCATCCCTGCAAACAAGCATCTAATGGCATTTGTTGATGAATGTGATAATGCTTAACAGTTTAATTGAGGGCATAAGCTGTTCTTTCCCAGAATTGAAATCTGAATGTCTAGGTTTCAATCATGAGCTAATAAAGTGTTTCTATTTCTGATGCTATTTTAAATTAGATGTTTAACAGAAAAAAGGGTATAGGGTAAAATATACTTTGTTTCACATACTGCTGCCTTCCTTTCATTCAATGTCTAAAAAACTGAGGAAATGACATGCTGAGAGTGTATTCGGTGTCATGATGTCACAATGCACTTAGTAACTGTCTCTGAAAACAAGCTGTACCTAAATGCGTGCCCATCAGTAAAGGCCAACAAAAGCTGGCTAAATCTAACAGAGTGTATAAGAGCTAGGGGGAAAAGCTTGCTAAACTTATAATATCCAAACTTGTACTTTAATTAATTAAATAGATGATAAAGAAGCCCAGACTAATATGTGATGCCACTATTAAAACATGATTCACGAGTCCTCTATTACTTCCTGCCAATACAAAATAGACACAGCCCTAACATGATCCAGACAGAAAAACAGGAAACAGTAAACAATGCAGAATAAAGAAAAAAACAAAAAAAAAAGTAAAAGCCCAACGGTTTAAATCACTCTCTACCATATGAAGTAAAAGTAAAATTTGGGACGTTTCTAGTTTTATGGAAATAAGAGAATATAATTCAGGGAAACTTTGGCAGCTGCCAAAGGAAACAGAATAACCTTTTGCTTCCAAAGAGACTGATTAAAATTCATGCTCTTTCTTGCATTCAAACTTTCCACATGAGCTGAATGCAGAGGAAAATAAATGAACTACATCAAGACTCACAATAACTATGGAAACATAAATTTAGAAAGTTAATAAGAACATGTTCTGCTTCAATATCCCAAATTCAAGTTCAAATTCAGAACAAGGAAAAGAAATCCATATCAAACTCTTATCTGCTAGAGATTAACCTTAAAATTACCATCTTCTTTTAGTTTACTTCGGCTTAAGAAAATTTCCTACCCAACTAGCAGAAGAAACAGGCACACTGAAAAAACAAGTAGAAAACATATGGCTCCCTATAGGAGTCTCTGAAGATGAACTACCAATTATTTTTACTTAAGACAATGAAAGATACATACCATCAACTCTGTATCATATGTATCAACTCTGTTTCACTTGTGGCATTGATAGATTTTCAAAGATTCAAATCAACTTAACAAATCCTAGATGCTTTCTAGAGTCCAGTCATTGCACTATTTCTCAGGATGCAGAGCAGAACTCTCCTAGTTCATTCCTATTCAGCCTGTTTTGTCTCCCACAGCATTCAAAGCAAAGGGCCCGTCAGAACTCACTGCCATTAAGTGGGACAGCTAGCTAATCAAAACAACACAGATCCCTAATCTTGTCATGACATGCATGCTGCATCAATGACCAAAAACTTGCCCTGCAGAAACTGGTATCCACCTGACTTTTATAAATCTCATAGAACAAATTGCTACTAAGAAATGTAGCATCAGTTATTGGAGCAATTATTATCAGAAAAGAAGTCCTAGAACAGAATGCTGGTGTGTTACCTAGAACTACCATCCCAATTTTGCTGCTTTACTTCATCAAGTAGGAAGAAAAATAGCACCACTGAACATATCTCACTCAGATGACTCATGCAATGCCAAATAAAGATAATCTGCTCATATTTTAAAAGAAAACAAAAATATCACTTTATATTTGTGCTTTTCTCCTTGAATGATATTAATAGTATAAAAGTCCGAATAAATAAAACGGAAACCTGAGGGTGGGGGTTGAGGGGACTTGTCAGAAATCCATTTAAAATGGAAAAAACTATAAATATTTTCCAATTACCTTATCAGGCCACCACTGCAAATCTTCTCCTAAAGATACTGGACTTTGAACAGGTGTATTCTTCTTGTCCATGTTGGGCTCTCCTTCCTTGCTGGTAGAGCCCCTTTCATTATCAAATGAGGCTCCATCAAGCCACCTTCGTTCACGTAAACGTAAAACGGATTCACGTTCACGCAACAGCTCAGAGTCTCTCTCTAAGGGAAGAAGGAGAACTGGTATGCAATTGGGTCACACCAGTGGGATAAAAGTAAGCCACTCTCTAGTAAAGACCCTTCAGGATGCAACTAACAGCAGTTTATCTACTCACAAAAATTTATGTAAATGTCTATCTAATGAGGCTGACATGCAACATTCAAAATATTAACTCTTTCAAGTGAACATATAAAAATTAAAACCTAGCATTTTTAAAAACTACATACAGGCAGACTTTTCTACATTTCTGCTACATGTTTCTAGAGCATAACTGCTTTTTTTGGAGCTGAATTTAGGGGTTTCTTTTAATGGAGTTAAAATTTTGGGCTTTCATTGGAAATGTTTTCTATAAACGTTTTTTATGTATTAGAAAATGTGCATAAATGAGAATTTTAACATGTTAGCCACATATAAGCAAATCAAAAATTGCACACAGGAAAAAAACTTGCAAAGGTTATGCTACTAATCCATTAACATAAACTACTTATAAAATTTTTGCAAGCCACGCCATTGTTATAAGCTGGATTTTTATGAATAAGTCTTAACTAAAATTTTTAAAGGAACCAGACAGGCTTTTTCCTTTTTAAAGAATCTTTAGAGGAAAAATTTCCTTACCAAAATGTTTCTGCTGCAATTGGCTTACAAACTGTCTAAAGTCAGTTTTTTTTTTTCCAGTTTGCTCATGTATTACTTTTTAAAATAGGGTAAATAACCAAAAAAACTTTCCAAAACTTGGATAATAAGGACTAAAAACAAAATTACATTGAACCATAGGAAATAGCCAGTATCTGACCACTTTTAACCTGCACATAAGTTAATTTTTTATATGGTTCAATGTACGCAGGCTAAAAGTGGTCAGATACTGGCTATTTCCTATAGTTCAAACTATAAGTAATGCCTATATAAAACTTAGAAAAAGAAAAAGGGAGATATTTAGAAGGAGTTATTTGTGTTAGATACTGAATATTTGAAAATGCATTACTTGACACATTTCAGGTAGTAAAGTATGCATTTATTTTAAAATTCTTACAGCTATCACAATATATTCAGTATATTAAAAGATCACCATAGATTTGTTATTTTAAAATAACAAAGACTTAAGTACTAGATATTTGCAGCAAGTTCTTAATATAACATGGCATCTTTTTCAGTTTATTAATGATCACGAAATAAAGCTGATTTTAGGTCTGTCATTTGAATCAAGCAGTTTTACATTCTGGAAAGTAAACATATTGACTGAAAGTTACAACACAAGCTAAAGCTGTATACAAACATAAAAAGAGAGGCAGGATTAATGATTTCAATATCTATCGTCTAACCTCTATTATATACTGTATCTTTTAAGGATTTCAAACTTTTGAAAATAGCATTTTAGTAAGCTAATCATTTCTATACATTTAATATTGGTCAATCTCATTCTAACAAGTTTCTTCATACTTCACTTTCATCTAACCAGGATTTAAAATGAAGAGAATAATCACTTTATTTTAATCAAATAAACTAAGGAGACTTATTTTCTGAATGCTGCATGTCAATGTAAAGTAGAATTCTGCTTTTAGTTCAGAATCCATATTTCTAATTATTAATAAACATAGTAGGTAAGTTGTAATCCTTGATATATATTCTACAATGTAAATAAGATCACCTCTAAGATTCTATTGTGGCTCCTCAAAATCAAAAATAACTCATTTTAATGTCAACACATCCAAAAACACTAGTAAGCAATGATTTCATCTACTATAATATTAAAAATTCAAATACAGTCAGTTCTACCACTATCTTTCCATACAGCCAGCCTGTGATCAAACAGAAATAAACGCAAAATTACCTCGAGATGAGCCTAGCCTGGAAAGTGATGAACGACGAAAAGAAGGGTAACCAAAATAGCTAATGTCTTCAGAAAACATGGCATCTGCATCAATAATGACACTTGGGTGGGCAGAATGAATGTCAGCATCAAGAAGAGACATAAGATCTTCTACAAACAGAAACAAACAAATATCACTGAAGCGGCTATAGAAAGAGCACCTGCAGACTTCTGAAAATTAAAATACATTAACGCAAGGAACTGATAGTACCTGAAAGAAAAAAAGGCAACACTTAGGAAATAAGATTAACATTTTTAAAATAGATTTTAAGGAACATCAAGTGCATAACTGTTGCCTGGGATACTACTAAATAATCACAAGAAAGATTGCTCTTTAAGATATAATACTTATGACATCACAGAGTAAATGCAGTTATTACATATTTTCAGTAACATGGACATCACAGAACAACATTCCAGAGTTATCTGTCAGCCAGTGATAAAGTTATGTCCATACAACCATGTCTTTCTTGGGACGGAGTACAAGTCCACTAAGCAAAAAACAATTTCCCCATTTTCCCTTAAAAGGAACGTGGCAAGCAAATCAAGCAGCTCTACAGTGAGAACTATCTAACCACCTTGAAAAGAATAGTCAGAAAAATCAAATATGCTTTAAAATTCCATTCTCCAGTCAAAAGAACACTCCAGAAATGAGAAAACTACGATGGTGATCCACCAACCTCCAGGCAAATAAGATTCACTGGCTGTATCATCCCCATCATCTCCATCTTCATCATCCCGGCTAAGTAAATTATTTACAGCAAGGTTTACATCAAGATTTGTTCGCTGAAGTTCTCGAATAATGACACTTCTGGATTTGCCTTGTAAAACAACTTGGGCCTGAAATAAAAAATAAAAAAGAGCACTATACTAACTTTCTTTTGATTAAATTCTTTATCAAAATCAGCTTTCTAGGATCAAAACAGAAAAACGGTATTTCACAATTCATGACAGGAGTTAGGACTACAACCCACCATATTCAGTTAAATCTCACCTTGTCCTATTCTCTTATGTTAAGTGTTCTACAAGATTCATACCTGTGAAATCAGTTCCTCTGGAATGACAGATGCCGGAATAACTGGCTGGGGCTGACTGCCCAAAAGCCCAGACCCTCGATCCCGTCCTGTCCGAATAACTCGAGTCTGTCGGCGGGAATCTCGAGCTCCAGCTGATGACCTACCAGAGGATCCTCCTCCACTTCCACCTACTCCAGAACTCCAGCGGCTTCTAAACATTGGTAAATTCATAAAATTAGCATTTAAACAATCATTCTCAAAAGATCACTTGTCTAAATATTTTATAGTAGTGTTTTGACCAAAAAAAAAAAAAGGTTACATGTTAAAATTTTTTTTAAGGGACAAGGTCTTACTACCTTGCCCGTGCTGGAGTAGAGTGGCTAGTCACAGGCACAATCATAGCTCACTGCAGCCTCAAACCCCTGGGCTCAAGAGATCTCCCTGTCTCAGCTTCTCAAGTAGCTGGGATTACGCTGTGTCGAATTTTTTAATGCTTAAATATAAGTTCACTTTTTAGAAATATAAACATCACACTTTTGCATCTTTTAAAAGAGCCACATACGTATTTCTAATCACCATCCTAAAAATGAACATATCTCACCTTTGCATGGAAGACCCATCAGACTTAACTACCAATAAATATTGTTACATAAAAAGTAAAACTCAGACTTTGGAACTCAAAGTGCTTTGCATGGAATAAACATTCATTTGCAAAGAGTACTGCATTAATATTTAACACTATTAACCACCCTGGCCAAGGGGAAGCTACTATTTAAAACATGTTCATTAATTTTTTTTTTTTCTTAGGTATGAGAAAACAACTTAAAAAGGGCATGACACCTATATCTTCCCTTATTGCCCCAAACATGAGAATTAAGAAGCTTCAAATCAAGTAACCTAAATAAGCATAAAATAATTGCTTTTCTACATTTAAGCAGATCTCAAATAGTCATGCAAATCACTTTAGCCTTTTAATTTAGGACAGTGCCAGTTCTCTTTAAAATGAACCCAATACTTAGAGATCATTTAACCTAGAGAGAGGTCCTTTACTCCGGAACTCCTATTGTACTTGCCTAAGGCTGAAACCTTCATTCTCCAATTGCAAACACTTACTCTTAATTTGATTTTCCAAACCTTTTTTTCCCCTTAAAAAGCTTTGAATATATTAATATTAACCAATAACAATTTTCAAATCAATATACATCAAACTTCTTGGTTTCTCTTCTTAACTGAAAAGCTCAATCTTTGGCTAAATAAATAAAAAATGTTTTCAATAGTTCCCCCAGTAAAATGGAAAAAAATACAACAACAAAAGGAAAAACTCCAGAGAAACTGTTGTCAATCTTTCTGAAGGCCTTCTGCATTTGTTGATGCACACTTATCAATTCATGTTTATGCTGTATCTGTATCTATGGCCCAAGAACTGCCCAAGATAACTTTGGAGAAAAACAGTATTGTGCAGCCACAGGGCTGCAGTATGAAATAGCACTTATTTCAGCTAAGTAACAGATTTTAGAAATTTCATGTTAAATGAAAAATCAAGTGGCTTCATTAAAAGTACATTACATTAACAAAAAAGGAAATTAGGAAAATGAGTCCATTTATAGAATGGAAAAGAATAAAATACTTAGGAATAAACCTAACCAAGTAAAAGATTTGTACACTTGAAAGTACAAAACATCGCTAAAAGAAATTAAAGACGACACAGACAGGAAAGATATTCTGGGTTCATGATTTGGAAGACTTAATATTGTTAAGATGTCTACAATAACCAAAGTATTCAATGCAATCCCAATCAAAATCCTAATAGTTTTCTTTTTTCATGAATAGAAAAATTCATCCTACAAATTCACATGGAATCTCAAGGGACTCTAAATAGCCAAAACAGTTTTGAAAAAAAACAAAGTTGAAGGATTCACACTCATAATTTCAAAGCATATAACAAAGCTGTAGTAATCAAAACAGTGTGGTGCTGGCATAGACTAATAGATCAGTGGAGCACAACAGAGCCCAGAAGTAAACCCTCGCTTACATGGTCAAATGATCTTAGACTAGGTGCCATAACCACTCAGTGGGGGCAAAAGTAGTGTCTTCAACAAGTGGTACTGGGGAAACTGGATTTCCACATGCAAAACAATTGAAGTTGGACCCTTATCTTACATCATATACAAAAATTAAGTCAAAATGAATATCTAAACATTAAGTCCTAAGACTATAAAACTCACTCCTAGAAGGAAACATCAGGGAAAAGCTTCATGACACTGGACTTGGCAACAATTTATTGGATATGACACCAAAAATACAGGCAACAAAAGCAAAAATAAAAAAATGGCACTACATTAAACGTGAAACTTTTGTGCATCCAAGGACACAATCAACAGACTGAAAAGGCAACCTACAGAATGAGAGAAAATATTTGCAAATCATACACCTGATAAAAGGTTAATATCCAAAACATAGACAGAACTCCTACAACTTAACAACAAAATAATCAAACACCACAATTAAAAAATGGGCACAGGACTTGAATAGACATTTCTCCAAAGATAATATACAAATGACCAACAATCATATGAAAAGATGCTCAACATCACTAATCAAAACCACAATGACATCTCAACTGACATCAATTAGGATGGCTCCTATAAATATCAAGAAAACAGAAAATTACAAGTGTTTGCTGGGATGTGTAGAAACTGGAACCCTTGTGCACTGTTGGTAGGACTGCAAAATGGTACAACTGCTTTGGAAAACAGTATGGCAATTCTGCAAAACGTTAAAAATAGAACTACTACATGATCCAGCAATTGCACTTCCAGCTATATATCTAAAAGAATTGAAAGCAGGGTCTCAAAAAGATATTTGCACACCCATGTTCATAGCAGCACTATTCACAACAGCCAAGGGGTGGAAGTAACCCAAATGTCCATTCCAGTGAAGGAAGAATAGATAAGCAAAATGTGGTATACACATACAATAGAATTATTAGCCTTTAAAAAGGGAAGGAAATCCCCTCACATGCTAAATCCTGGGTGAACTTTGAAAGCATAATGCTAACTGAAAGAAGTCAGTCACAAAAAGACAAATACCGAATGATTCCATATGAACAGTTTAAAGTAGTCAAATTCACAGAAACAGAAAGTAGAATGGTGGTTGCCAGGGACTGGGGGGAGGGAAACTATGGAGTTTCAGATTTACACGATGAAAAAGTTCTAGAGATCTATTTCACAATAATATGAATATACTTAATTAACACTACTGAATTGTATACTTAGAAATGGTTAAGATGGTAAATTCTATGTTTTTATACCACAAAATAAAATTTTTTTTTTTTTTTTTTTTTTTGAGACAGAGTCTCGCTTTGTTGCCCGGGCTAGAGTGAGTGCCGTGGCGTCAGCCTAGCTCACAGCAACCTCAAACTCCTGGGCTTAAGCGATCCTACTGCCTCAGCCTCCCGAGTAGCTGGGACTACAGGCATGCACCACCATGCCCGGCTAATTTTTTCTATATATATTTTAGTTGGCCAGATAATTTCTTTCTATTTTTAGTAGAGACGGGGTCTCACTCTTGCTCAGGCTGGTCTCGAACTCCTGACCTTGAGCGATCCACCCGCCTCGGCCTCCCAGAGTGCTAGGATTACAGGCGTGAGCCACCGCGCCCGGCCACCACAAAATAAAATTTTAAAAACTCGTTAAAAAATGAAACCAAGCGTTTATCAAAGAAAGCACTATTGGAGAAAGCAGACATGTTTTTGAGTTATATATATTGACAATTATGTAACAGAAAATAAGATAGGACCAACGAAACAAATAGGTGTTCAAATCAACTATTAAGTCAGCATTTATACTTCATAGTTTCCTATAAGTTGTAAAAACTAAGTCAGGTAGAACTATACTCTTTTGGCATTTTTAAACATTCAAAAGCTAAATATATTATTTCAACTTGAAAACAGACAGAATCACACCAAAGAGACTTAAAAACATATAATTAGGGTAACTATATGTCCCAGTTTGCCTGTGACATAGTATCAATTTACGCCTAATTATTAATTTCATTAAAAAAGGTCCCTGTCTGGACAATAAATTATATGGCCAACACAGATAAAAGGAAAGACTTGATATTTCCACCAAGGAATGCATACCATTTTTCCCCAAGCAAATAATGCTAGAAGCCTCATCAGATATACTATCAAAGTACACATCTGCTCCTGGGCAGACGTTACAGGCATCAGAAACTCAAATATCTAAGAGGTAGATAAGCTACACAAATAATGGAAGCCAAGATAACAGGAAGAGTGGAGAATATGTGCCTATCTAAAAACATTCAAATTCTTTTCTTTAAGCACTGCTGATTCAATCCATTACACCACCACCAGCTGCCAGTTTATAATCTCTGCTACACAAACCCTCGATTGAGTTTACATGAAAGACATCAAAATATCTCTGGTTTCTCCATTCACTTGACTGTTACCATGGAGAATACCATGTTTTCCCACTCTCGCCTGCTGTGCAGTGTTTCTCCTATCAGAATCCAAACAACCTACCAATCCCCACACTTCAACTGCTCCTAAACATTCCTCTAACCAGCTTGCTATCTAGATAAAGACTGTGTTAAACTAAGCACACACTAATAGAGGTTTGTTTATATGTGGTCACAAAAGATAGTTCTGGAATCAGTGATTCCTTTTATCTGTAATTATAGTGAACTATTTAATTTTTAATATTAAACTTGAAAATACTGGGAAAACCTGTTTCTACCTTCTGTGGTTTGCTTATCAAATTAATCCTATAATTTTGATTCTATTATATAATACTCAAAGTACACAGAATGACTTGAAATCAATCACACCTAGTATGGAATGAGTCCACAGTTTGCAAACTTAAAGCCCATGGGCCAAATCTTATACATATATTTAGCTGATATGTTTAAAAAGTAAATACCTCATAAAAAACAAGGGAAAGTCTGAGAACCTGTCATAGTCAGGATGAGCCTAAGGAGAAAGGGTGACTAAGGTATTGCGGAATACTGAATGAAATCCTAGAACAGAAAAATGACCTTAAGTAAAAACTAAGGAAATGTGAGTAACCTATGACCTTTAGTATCAATATTCATTCATTCATTCACTGTAACAAATGTACCACAGTAATATAAGATTTTAATAGCAGTCAAACTGGGTATACGGGAATCCTCAGTACTATCTTTGTAATTTTTCTGTCAAAAAAATTGTCCTGAAATAGAAGTTTATTTTAAAGTTTATTTTAAAAATATACATACACAAATGCATGCATGCATGCACGTGTCTGTGACTGAGTATGTGGTGTATATTTATTTCCATGAAAACATCAATTAGTTCCAACATTTAAGTCGAGACATTTCATTTAAAAATCCTGATTTGCAGGCTTCCTTAAGACAAAAAAAGGTGGGGAAGGACACAGGTTTTGGATGTGGCAACAATGGCCCTGTACTTTCCAATGGTAAAAATCAGCTAGTCAGCTGCCTCATTTAAAAATGGAGTATCCATACCCTGGACAACAGGAAGACCCTGTCTCTACAAAAAATTTTTTTATTAATAAAATTTAGCCAGGCATGGTGGCACATGGCACATGCCTATAGTCCTAGCTACTCAGGAGGCTGAGGCAGGAGGATCGTTTGAGCCCAGGAGTTGGAGATTGCAGTGAGCTATGATGATGCCACTGCACTCTAGGCCAGGCATCAGAGTGAGACCTTGTCTCCAAAAATAAAGGGGGGGAGGGGGGCATCCAGTCTGTCAGAATCCTATTACCTGCCACCTTACCCACCTGTAGAGCTTCAACTGTTGCAATTACAATTACCTGGTAGCTTCTATATTTTAAATCATGTAATCATTAGCTCAGATTAAACCCTAAAGGAATACAGTAGCTCAAGCCAATGAAAAGCAGCTTATATCTACCATCTGTTACGTCCAATGATAAAAAATAACAAAATACAAACTTTTACTAGTAACAGCTCCATTTTCACCTTACTATTAAACACTAATAAACTCCCTTCTCTTCTGCAAATAAATTTGGTGCTCTTACCCTTAAAGCTGGTTTAAAATGAGTTTAAAAAATACCCAGGAGATTTTTCAATTATCTCCCAGGATAAACTCAAAGTAATTATTAAAGAGAGAAAGCAGCAGCTAGAAATCTTTAGCTCACAAACTTGCCAATTAGCAAAAATACCAAAGGAAAAAACTTTAAAAGGAATGCTATGCATTCATACGAATGATCAGCCAAAACAAATTATCAATTCTCTACTTTCCATCCCATTGGAAAAGAAAAACAGTACCAATTATCCTAAAATCTTTCAAATGAAGCTGTCAAATAGAGACCACTCACTCCCTCATTCAAGACACCTCTCAGGAGCACAAGTGAACAAGCCTGGACCCTGCAGGATGGAGGGGTGGAGACCAAGGTCTGTCGAGACAGTCTCTTTCCTATTGGATTATATTCGGTAAATCTGAGGTTAAAAAGTCCCCTTTGAGGACTCAAGATCTGCCTGTCCTTGATTCTCTAGTACATGTTAATATAACTTGCAAACTTCTTTAAAGTTTATTGTAACTAACACAGAAATAGAAAAAAAAAAAAAACAAACAAACAGAACACTGTATAAATCAAGAGAAGAATTTATTATGAAGGAAAATATTTTGACTCTGAAAAACAACTTCTTGATTTACCAAATAACTTGATCACAATTTCACCATCAAGAAACTGAGAAGAATTTTCATACAGCCCAAGAAAAACAATGAGCCTTTTAGTGCCTATACTTTGTAGACATGTGCAAACCCAAATAAGACTTTAAAAAAACAAAACAAAAAAAACAGGCACTTAAGCACTATGTCATTTTTCAATATTGCAATTCAGGGACCCAATGCTAAAGCTTACACAGTCTGTTCTCTGTGGGGTGGGGGGAGTATAGTGTAGTATGGATACGGGAGACTCAAAAAACTAGTAATTTTCTTTGCATTTTAAAGTCTTACAATTAGCCTTAATCTTCTTTGGAGTATGTCTACAAGGGTTTTATTCAAGCTCAAGTGTACTACTATATTATATTTTTTACATACTTTACTAACAAAGTTATAAAATTCCACTGTTCTATTTCAGTCATTCTGTCATACATTCTAGCATAACTGCTTACATCCAAGTTTTGTTTATTAAGAGAAAGGATTTAAATCTAGGACAATTTGAGCAACATAATAAATAATAGTAATGGGTTATAAACCATAGAATAAAACAAATATCCGTTAGACTATGACATAAATAAATGAATAGAAAAAGAAATAAAATAGAATACAAAAGAAATAAATGGGGAGGAGGAAAAAATCTTCCTTACAGTTAAATTCCAATTCATAAATGTAAAAGAATGATAGAAATTTAAAAAAAAAAAAAAATCACAATTTGGCCAATGCCACAGTAACAACTGATTCAGGCAAAAAAAAAAAAAAAATCATCAATGGATGCTAAAATCAGTTAGCAAAAGTATGAGGAATAGAATATTTACATAGTCCCAAAGTATCTCCTCTCAAAATACAATATATATTAATGACAAAGAGGGAAAGAGCGACTTTCAGCAGAGAAACCTGGTAAGCATCACCTTAACTAAAGTAATCGGAGGTAACATCCATCCTCCCCAATAATGAGACGCATCAATGTCACATGCCACCTGATACGATGCGCTAAAAAGGGGTCATTATCACTTCTGTGGTACTCATACTAAAAATGTATCACTTGGGTTTAATTATGAGGAAGCAATAGGCAAATCTAAACATTCTACAAAATGATCACCAGTTTTTCAAACTCATCAGAGTCCAGAAAGACAAAAAAGACTAAGGAACAGACCCAGAATGGAAGAGACTAAAGAAGCGTTTCCACAACTAAAACGCAACTAGGATCCTAGATTGACTTACCGACCAGAGGAAGAAAGGGTATTAGTGGGACAACTGGCAAAATTTGAATAAACTCCGTAGATTAAGCAATGATCAATGCTAATTTCTTGGGGGGTTTTCTTGTTTGTTTGTTTTTGGTGTTTTTGTTTTGTTTTTTTTAAAGAAACAGGGTTTTGCTCTGTTGCCCAGGTTAAGAGTGCAGTGTCAAGATAATAGCTCACTGAAGCATAAAACTCCTGGGCTCAAGTGATCATCTTGCCTAAACCTCCCGAGAATCTAGTACTATAGGCCCAGGCACACACCACTGTGCCCAGCTAACTTTTCCTTATTTTTTGTAGAGATGGGTCCTAGTTGTGTTGCCCAGGTTATGTTGCAAGTGCTGGGATTACAGCCATGAGCCACCACACCTGGCCAATTTCTTGGTTTTGAAAATATGATTATGTAAGATGTTAACATTCAGGGAAGCCGAGTGAAAGGTATACAGAAATTTTCTGTGCTATTTTTGCAACCTTTTTTTTTTTAAAGTCAAATTATCTCAAAATGAAGTTACGTTGAAAAATAAATAGAGAGTATGGGACTAGGAACAAAAGCCACTACATAAACTGATAAACTAAACCAGGGATCAGTAAACTTTTTCTGTAAAGGGCTGAATAATAAATAGTTTAGACTTTAAGAGCTAAAAAGTTTGACTACTTGTCTCTGCTGTCATCGCACAAAAGCAGCCACCGACGGTAAGTATAACTGTCTTTCAATAAAAACAGGAGGGGCTGGATTTGATCCCAAAGGCTACACTTTACTGATCCTTGAACTAAACAAAGAAATTTATCTTTTAAGAAAGCTATTATTTGACAACCGTACGACAAGTAATACTAGTTATTCTTTCTTAAATGAATATAATTTTTTCCAGGTTTATCAAATGAAATTTCATTTCATTTGGTATTACATGTTACTTTCATAATTTTTATCATACACTGTGTACCTAGGACCATTAAAAGAAAGTAAATACGTTCATAAAGACCAGAGCTATATTTCCTTCTAATAAGCTAAAGGATGCACTCAATTAAATGACCTTCCACCCATTCCAAAATAAATTTAGTTCAGCATGAAAACACACAAGCAAAAAAAGCAAGCACTTAGGGATCCCAGTTTTTAAATCTAACTTTCATTTTGCCTACCAATTCACAGGGTCCAAAAAAAAAAAAAAACTCCTCCCCCTCTTAATTATATTTTGAAACAATTTAAATTGCTTCTAGTTACTTTTCTCTGATCAGCCTTTGAACACATATACTGATTTGACTGAAGTGGCATTATCTAATCATTAACTGGGTTATTTTCAGAAAATCTGTTCCTTCAATAATCAAGGTATAAAATGAATAAAAGCATCTGGTTTGGAATTTGTATTTTCTTTAGTTTGTGGTATATAGACTTTAGATAAAAGCTGTTTCTTTAGTTTGACAGTTACAGTATATAAACTTTAGATAAAATGGTAGAGGAGCTGCGTATCTAGTTTAAAAGGCATATATTTTATAAATACATTTTAAAAGTAAAAACAACTGTATTAAAGGATACAAGGTTTAATTACATAATTTACAAAGTTTATTAGATTAATCAGAAAGAACTACCAATTTGGACACCAGAAAGAAATACATGTTAGATTTCTTTTTTTATCAAAGAATAAGTCACAAGAAATGACCAAAGATAAAGTCATTTAAAATTTTAAATGACATAAGAGACATTATAAACACATGTAAACATTATATACATTTTTTAAAGGTCATGAACCTGGGTTAATTGTAATTAGCCTATGTGCATTATTTTTATCACATAGTGGCTCATCATGAGCAATATGCGAGCCTGACCATAGTTCAGGAGAGTTTCCTCACTCCTTCGCTAGCCGGTATCGAAGGTAATCCCTCAGAGTCAGAGCACTCATAGCACAATGGCAGAGACCAGGTGATGCCTTCAAGTGGCCACAACTTACCCCAGGGTGTTTCCTGCCAGCCTGCCCAGAGTCTCAGAACCTGAGAGAAACCACGGGGAGTCGCTTGTCCTACCAGGCCTTGACGTCCTCCCTGCCCCCGAGTTGCTGTTCAACTTTGAACTGGGGAAAAATAAGAGGTAAAATAATCACAAAATGGCCCCATGCTGCTTAGGAACAAACCTGGAATTCAAGGCTTCGCTGCTCTGAGACTTGCTGTGGTATTAATAAAATACCAGCCTAAGGATTCCCTGATTACTCCTACTGAAATTTATACTTCACATCAAAGAGCAAACATAACATCTTATAGCCTAATAACAATTCAGCATTCTTTTCTGGTTAAAACTGTTTTCATGTTTTAAATACAAATGATTGTTAAATAGTAAATTGTACTTTAGGTTTTTTAAATTAACCATGCTTTCCTTAGAAGCAGCTAACTGAAACTCATCATACATTATCTAGCATCCTTTTTCATAAACATACCATAATTTTTTTGTTGTTGTTGTTGAGACAGAGTCTCACTTTGTTGCCCAGGCTAGAGTGAGTGCCGTGGCGTCAGCTTAGCTCACAGCAAACTCAGACTCCTCGGCTTAAGCGATCCTACTGCCTCAGCCTCCCGAGTAGCTGGGACTACAGGCATGCACCACCATGCCCGGCTAATTTTTTCTACATAGATTTTTAGTTGTCCATATAATGTCTTTCTATTTTTAGTAGAGACGGAGTCTCGCTCAGGCTGGTCTCGAACTCCTGACCTTGAGCGATCCACCCGCCTCAGCCTCCCAGAGTGCTAGGATTACAGGCGTGAGCCACCGTGCCCGGCCAACATACCATAATTTTTAAAGACCAAAATTTTAAAGACCCTTGTTGTTTTCAAATTACGTTACTTGATCTGGAAATATTAAAGGAAGAAAATGTGATCTATAAAATCATTTCAGTCAGAGCAGATCTGATGTGAGACCTACCAAATATATATCATTCTTCTGGTAACCTATTCCTGTTAAGTGATAATTGGCTCCTCTGCTACTTTTAATGTTAACATATTTTTGTTGTAAATCATTGCTTGCATAAAAATTAGAATCAAACTACAAAACTTCAATCTATTTTAAGCCATCTGATTTTTCTACAATACTTTTTTTTAACTTTAGGGTTACCAAAAACAAAACATGGGTTTAATATATTAATAATACCTTTTAAGAGCTAAATATCTATTCAATAAAAAAGACATAATAGCTTACCCATCATTATTATCAGGTTTACCCAATTCCAATCTGTCTGGTTGTACCGAAAAACCGATCCTGCAAACTCTACCATCCTAAAAGCAAAGAAAATAGAAGAAATTTTCAAAGTAAAAATGTGTATTAAAATTTGAATTTATTCAACAAACAGATTCTGTGCCTCCGACTATCAATACAGAAGACAGCAAAAAAGCTCTCTTCCAGAAAGTGCTCACACTTGAGTTGCGGAAATACGACAATATCAGGAGCCTTCCCACTCTGTTAGTAACTAGTTCCAAACTCTAGTAAATCGCTTAAGCTTTCTTTGGGCCAGAGAATGTATACAATAATTAAAGAGAACTGGGCAATCTTTGAAGTAACTCTTTCGAGTAGAAGCTGTTTTCCTGGGTTAAAAAGGAAGAAATACAATGATGCACAATTGTATTTTAACTACTTATTTTCCATTTCTCTACCTTAGACTAAATAATTTACCTCAAGAAGAAAGGCAGCATGATTTGGTCCCACCACACATTGTTTAATAGTAGCCTGTTCCAATACATTCAAAGGCGGGTGGCTGGAGGATAAAAGAGAAAAAAATATATGTAAATAAAATTATTTTTTAAATGGTAACAACATCCTAGGGGTTTTTCTTAAATCCAATTAATAAAAAATTAGCTGGCAAAACTTATTTTTAAAAAAGCTAATATTTACATATTTTAAAGCAATAATTGAAGAGTAAGAAATATGCTACCTCCATAATCATCATAGTTCCTTGGAATGCCAGATTTTTTTAAAAATCAGTATGAATGTAAGCTATAATTCAATAAACCCAACTCATAAAAAGTTGGTTATATTAAAAGATTCTTAATAATCATATTAATCTTAATCATATTAGGCTACTGCCTAAATAGGAGTTCTTTTTCCTAATAAAGAAAAATCATTCTTTGTCAGAAGATTTAAAATATCTTAACTCATACCTGTTTAAATTATATTTGTTCAGTTTCTCTGAAACTTCCCGTAACCTTTAAAAACAAAACAAAACATAAATAAACCACATAGATCCTTTGTAAACAAAGTAGTGCTGACAGGTACTTGTATCATTATTTTGGGGATTTCCAATAGTAGTGCACAGGACAATTACTATGGCAACAACGTTTTTTATATTCTTTCACTTTTGGCTCAAAAAGACTACAAGCAGACTCTGTAATTCCTTTCCCTCAAGGTCAAGCAAGCTCAGTAACAATAATCATCATATTAATCCCATTTTACAGATGAAAACACTGAACCTTCTAGAGTTTAGATAACAAAAGTGGCAGTAAAGCTGGCACTTGAACCAACGCCCAACTGAAAGCTCATTTTTCAAAACTGTGCAATCTATGCCAAAGAGATTCTTGAATGCATATGGACATCACGAAATGAAAATACTTGGGAAGCACAGATCTATTAACAATAGATACTAAAATAATGGGGTAGAAAAAGCTGAAAAGTCTAACTGACTTAAGGCATTGTGTCTCAAGTCCTTCAGGAGTCTTATAACACAAAACCGAACAAATTAGAGCATCGATGTCCTTATCTATAAAGCAAGGATAACACCTTCCATTTCTAATAGAGTTCAAAAGAATATTGAACATACTTAGAAAAGTCCTAAAGAGCTACCCAACAAAGAGACACTCACTTGTCTTTTCTATTATGAGTTTGCTGTTTCTCTCACGGAACAGTCTCCAATTAGTATAAAATACTATAGTAAACAGCTAAATTAAACTAGGCACTTTTTCAAGCTAAGCGTATCATTTTACAATGTGAAGATGTAATCAAACAGAGATTTTCTACAAAAAAATTTTAAAATTAGCTTGGCATAGTGGTGCATGCTTGTCCTAGCTACTCAGGAGGCTGAAGCGAGAGGATCACTTGAGCCAGGAGTTTGAGGATGCAGTTAGCTAAGACGATGCCACTGCACTCTAGCCTGGGCAAATTTTTGACTTATCCATGGTTTCACAAAAATTACTCTAAAAAAAAAAATTGACAGATAGTCACAAGCCAAAATGTGCTTTTAAACAACTTAGGATGTACCTTCACGATAAAAATAAAACAAGAAGTGTCAAAGGGAAATGTCAGAGGTATCAACTGTCAAACTTAGTACTTAAGAAAATTGGACATTTCATACTTAATAACCTAATAAAAGGGAAACCACACTAGACCTCACCAAATTCCATTTCAGAACTGTTACATGTGGTTATGATAAAAAAAACAAAAAAAACAATTTTAAGAGCACAACATTACAAAATAATGTCATAACTCAACATCTGATCTCATTCAAGGGCAGACAGGTAAGCCTTTGTGAACTGGCTGTAACATACAATAGACAGGTCAGCAAAAGGCTTCTGACATTCCTTAGTGCTCCTACACTACCACTCTACATTTATTCTATATTCTAATTAAATAATCTACTTTACTCCTTTCAATTTACATGGATCATTATACAGATCCAGAGACTGAAATTCTTTAAAGCACCAAGGTCAGGTGGGTGCAGTGGCTCACGTCTGTAATCCTAGCACACTGGGAGGCTGAGGCGCAAGGATCGCCTGAGCTCAGGAGTTCAAGACCAGCCTGAGTAAGAGCAAGACCCGGTCTCTACTAAAAATAGGAAAAAAATTAGCTGGGCGTCGTGGTGTGAGCCTGTAGTCCCACCTACTCGGGAGGCTGAGGCAAGAGGATCACTTGAGCCCAAGAGTTTGAGGTGACAGTGAGCTATGATGACACCATTGTACTTTATCTAGCCAGGGCAACAGAGCGAGACTCTGTCCAAAAAAAAAAACCACTAAGGTAACAGTAAACTCATGTTAGAAGAGACAGGAAAACAAAGTATGCTAACATTTTTCCTTGCTACTCTTGAAATTCCCTACAATATCAGTCTCATTTTCCCCAAATTTAACATTACAACTTCAAAGATTAATTCATCTTCTCACTGATCCTCAATTGGCAATAGCACTTACTGCAGGTTTTTCATTTTTACAATTCTCTACCTATCCGTCATATATCGTATCTGCATGTTCAGACACACACACCTAAACTGGATTAAAACTAATGGATCTTTCCTGCTGAATTAAAAAAAAAATTGAGGTATACATAAATCCTCAAAAGGCTTCAATTCTCAAAGACAGAAAGACATTCTTGACATCCCACCTTCTACAAGGTGATGGTTTCCATAGACATGTATCGTACAAGGCACACCCCACTCCCAACTCATGTTTCTTGGCGATCACCTTAATAGAGGACATTCCTACTTATTTCCCTTCAGGATCAAATACTACCTCCTCCATGAACTTTTCCTGGTAGTCTTAATCTTCTTCCTACAGAAGTCTACAACTTCTCTATCACATAGGACCTTCACTGTCTACTTTACATTCTAGTCATTTGTGTTTCTGTCAGAACTGTTTTCATAGACTCTAAACAAAGAATACAACTTATCAAGTCTTTCCCTAACTCTCCACTTAGTTGGATTCAGTTCCAACAGTAAAAACTGTACATTACTGGTACACAACCCATTTCAGAGGCAGAAAAGGTTCCTGACCTTAATCTCAACAAAACTAACTCCCCGGGTCTTCCTTCTCAAATTAAAGAACAAGCAAGAATAGTGAGAACATACAGATTTCTTAAGATAATAGCCAATATAACTCTTATAAGCAGATCAGTTAATGTGGAAGGGAAAAAAACAATTACTCAATAATCACATTAACTGCCTTTAAAGTGATCCCACCCCAATTCTGGATATCCATTCATGGAATATAACTTTTACAAACTCACACAATTTTATTTTGGAGTAAAAGGCTTAATAATCCATGCAAAGAACCACAAGACAACAGTCAGGAAAAGTTAGCTACAATACTAAATCACAGACTCCCACAGAAAATGTCTGAAAACTCACTCCTTGTCATCCATGTCAGAGAATGTAGATATTGCCAAAACACAAATGCAATACATCAGACATCTATGCCCAGATATATTCTGGTAGAAAAAGAAATACTGCAGGAAAACTTCTGGCATTTCTCCAAAAGCAAGCCTCAAATATATGGAGCAGTGGAATTGGCTACAACACCCCCCTAATCCCAAACTTGTTTAAGCAACTACTGTGTCACTAGATGGATGGTAGAGAAAGGCACTAAACCCATCTCTACAGAACATGGTCAGTGGTTATATCATCATTCAAGTTCTTAAGTATAGGCAATCAGTCCTCAACTTCCATATGCTGTTCTTTTATACAGCTATTGTACCATACTATATACACTGACACCTCTTTTTTTTTTTTTTTAATTCAGCATGTTACTGGGGTACAAATGTTTAGGTTACACATATTGCCTTTGCCCCACCTGCCACCTCTTAACTACTTCTTTGCATGCCAACTATTTCACATTATCACTGATATAAAAAAATCAAACTATCACATGGTGATCCCAACTGCCAGCTACTGTTAATTGGGGGAAAAGATTATACTTTGGGCAAAGTTGCAAAGGGTATTTCTTGATGGTCACTTACTTGTCCCAGCATCTAGAAGGCATATCCCCACTTCATTCCCTCCTCCAGCAAACAGCTGGGGGCTAGCTTATTCAATGCAGTCCAAAGGATATCCAACTCCAAAATCCTTTCAGATAGTCCCAGAGAAAGCCAATGCCAAACCACCTGAGGCAAATTCATGGGGAAGCCCCCTTTATGGGGTCTTGGAGCCAGACTTGGTGGCTCACGCCTATAATAATCCCAGTGCTTTGGAAGGCTGAAGCAGGAGGATTGCTTGAAGCCAGGAGTTAACCAGCCTGGACAACATAGCAAGATGCTGTCCCTACTGAAAAATTAGCAAGGTGTGGTGGTACATTCCTGTAATCCTAGCTACTCTGGATGCTGAGGCAGGAGGATCACTTGAGCCTAGGAGTTCAAGGCTGCAGTGTGCTAAGATCACACCACTGCACTCCAGTCTGTGCAACAAAGCTGAGACCCCAACTATTAAAAAGAAAGAACAAAAAGAAACAAAATGATTTCCATGAAGAAAGCGACCAGTTAAGCCTGCAACTAAAACAACTGCATAAGTGCTTTCCTTCAAAACAACAAATGTTCTTATTTTGTCATACTGAGTATTAACCTTAACACTCAAAAGATTTAATGGAGTTGGTGGTTTTTACTTTTTCATCAAGGAAACCCTGAAATCAAACTGGCTCCCAACCCCACCACAAATACAAGAAAGTGAAGAATACAATGACCATTAATAGTACAGTTTGGTGCCACCGATTTGATTTATGCTAAAAAGCCAGTATTTTACCCACCACCACTTTTGAACTCATAGCACAAATGCCGAAACAGTGGAAGAGACAGTCTCAGTATTACTGTGAAGAACGTTTTGACATCAGAGCCCCTGTAAGAGTCTTGGGGCTCCCCAGGTTCCACAGACCACACTCTGAGAACTGCCCTAGTACACTCGAAAATACACAGTGCCATTAAGCCAACACTAATGATTAAAAACATGAGTGATTCTTCATTCTTCTTATTCATTTATTTATTGAGACAGAGTCTCGCTCTGTTTGCCCGGGCTAGAGTGAGTGCCATGGCGTCAAGCTCACAGCAACCTCAAACTCCTGGGCTCAAGCAATCCTTCTGCCTCAGCCTTGCAAGTAGCTGGGACTACAGGCATGTGCCACCATGCCCGACTAATTTTTTTCCATATGTATTTTTAGCTGTCCAGATCGTTTCTTTCTATTTTTAGTAGAGACGGGGTCTCGCTCTTGCTCAGGCTGGTCTCGAACTCCTGACCTTGAGCAATCCTCCCTTCTCAGCCTCCCAGTGTGCTAGGATTACAGGCCTGAGCCACTGTGCCCGGCTGAGATCCATTTTCTTACTTTCCACATGTGAGTGAGAACATGAGATACTTGTCTTGCTGTACCTGGCTTATTTGACTTAACATAATTTCCTACAAGCTCATCCATGTTGCTGCAAATGACAAGATTTCATTCTTTTTATGGTTGCATAGTATTCCATTGTGTTTGTGTGGGGGGGGGGGGTGACACACACACACACACATATATAAACACAACACATTTTCTTATCCATTCACCTGCTGATAGACACTTACGTTGATTTCATATCTTGGCTATTGTGACTAGTGCTGTAATAAACATGGAAGTGCAAATATCTCTTCCATATACTAACTTCTTTTCCTTTGGATATATACCTGGCAGTGGGACTGCTGGATCACATGGTAGTTCTACTCGTATTTTTAGTTTTATGAAGAGCCTCCATTCTATTTTCCATAACAGCTATACTAATTTACACTTCCACCAACAACGTACGAAGAGTTCTCTTCTCTTCAAAATAAATTATGGACACTCTTTTTTTTTTTTAAGATGGGGTCTCGTTATATTATTGCTCAGGCTGGTCTCAAACTCCTGGGCTCAAGTGATCCCGCCACATAGTGGTTTTCAATAGGGGCAAGGATACTGAAGAACCTCTTTAAGATGTATATGCAAAAGCTACGGTCAGTTACTAAAAGGTGGGGTGGGGGGCACTCTCCAACTGCCAGCTTACAGATATACTTTAATAGAATCACATGAGATTTTAAAAGTTTTAAAGACTCTTGGCCAACATTTAAAATTATAAGATTACACAGAGAATTTCAGATTTCTAGCTTCTCTTGAAAAATGAGATCCAGCAACTATGCTTGTACTCCCTAATCTTAACTGTTAGTGCCCTTAGCAGCCCAGCACCTATAGGCTTCTGGGTTTGAAACCACTGAACAGAAGAATTACTACTCAATAATGTTAACAAGGTTATTTCCTTGGTCAAGAGCAAGCTAATCTAAACATATTTCTTTCTCAGCCTTATAATTCAGATCTCAGCTTGCACAATGACCCATAATATGTCTTAGTCACATTTCACTCAGCCTTAGTCACATTTTATTTCTTTAAATTTCACTGGACAATTTCTAAAATAGCAATCTCACTTTTCTCATTTATTGCCTATCCAAAGAAAACTTTGTCAAGTAGCTGACATCTGACTTTAGTCTTGAAGTAAATAACCCCAAATTGTGAGAAAAAAAGATCCTATCTCTCAGCTTCTTGAATCACAGGTTGTAGGTAGGGTTTAACACGTAATTTTATTAATGCTTATCAAGATGATGAATGCCAGTTTATATAACGTATTCTCTTTACCCTAAATAAGTGATGCAGGGCATTTACCTTCAAGATGTCTTGACCAAAAAGAAAAGTTTCTAAATAAATATTATAACTTTATGAAGTGATATAAATTTTTTATGTGAACTTCTTCTAACTATTCCCTGTAAAATGGTTTTTAGTTGACAACATTCAAAGATTTCTATTAAACTAAAAAGAACATTCATGTTATAGAGAAATGCCCTACAAACTATGATAGAGAAAAATTACATTATAAGTACAAATAACTTCTTCCCCTAATCTGGAAAATATTCTGGGGTAGAAATTCCTGTGTAGTATCATAAATATTTCTTGTAATAAAGTGAAAGGAGATCAAAATCCCAAACTACTGTGCCATTTGAAAGATAAACACATTCCTAAGAAATTAAATGCTGAGCATACACAAAAAAATGAGTCATTGTTCTTTAAAGCAAAATCAACTACATTATTTTCAGTTCCACTGAAACAGGAATAGGGAAAGACTACACACATCAAATGGACAAGAAGAAATTTGGTAAGAAAAGATATGGCCTTTATAGATTAATTTTTCTTGATAATTTCCTAAGTCCTTCTGTCTCATCTAATTTCATTTTCTTAACAGTAAGACTATACATATTAATACATACGTACTAAATACATAGAAGAATCAAACTGTGCTAACAGATAGGACTAGAAGACTTTTTTAGAGCTGCCGACCAAAAATAGTATAGCATCCAGCCAAAACTTGAAGAGAAAATACTTGCCTTTTTTCACCCTTAGGCCATATCCACATTCAGAATACCTGCGACATCATTCATTAAAGTATCTGCCAAATGTAGGCAATGTATTCAAATCATTACAAACCCAATTTTAACTCTACATACAAATCAAATGTCTCATTTGATAACTAACACACTTCATAGTATAAACACTATCATTTGGCAAGTTATTCATTCCTTGAGATACAACTGCAAACTGAAATAAAATACCTATAATGAAATCTGATTTTTCCATAGAAACAAGACAATTAGAAGGTTATAGTCCTAACCAAGGCCCTTAATGCCATTAGTTTCCAGAGAGCTTCTGTGAACAAGAGCTACTGGGATGGCTTCTTGTTGCCTTTTCATTAGCATCAAAGATAAAATATCAGCTTTACAGCTTTGAAAAGGTCATTTTACATCTTGAGCTGCCACCCTACCAGCCAGAGGCACCACACCTACCCTCCTGTGAGGGGCAGCTTGTTGGAGTGGGACAAGAATATGCTGTGGTGTCAGAAAGACAAACCTGGGTTTGATTCCACCTCCACTGTTAACTGGCTCTGGAACTTTGGTAGAGCTTACTTTAACCTCTCCGCGTTTAGAAGGTTTCTTAATCTATTAAAGATAAAATTACTTGTCTGGTAGCATTGCTGTAAGGATTAAAGGTAATTTTATAATTTACCTTGGAAAAAGACAAATACTTAAACGCTCAATAAATGACAGCCATTATCAATATTATTGAACTATATTTTTTGTCCTTGGATAGCCTGCTATATTGCTGCTTCAAGTCTGCCAAGTTCTGGCTTGAATTGGTCGCCAAACAAAATAGGGTCCAATATGAATCCTGAGATCTGCTAGGAACTTGAGGATCCAGGCTATGACAGCTAAGTCTGGGAATTCTTGGAAAAGGAAATCTGTAAATGCAGTATTAACTCTTTGTTTCTTGTGCAAGAGATTTTTGTTTTGTTTTTTTGGAGACAGGGTCCCGCTCTGTTGCTCTGACTAGAGTACAGTGCTGTCATCATAGCTCACAGCAACCTCAAACTCATGGGCTCAAGTGATCCTCCTGCCTCAGCCTCCCGAGTAGCTGGGACTACAGGCACATGACACCTGACCAGAGTAGCTGGGACTACAGTAGGCACATGACACCTCACCAGACTGAGCACAGGAGCTTTTATTTTTCAGAATAAAGAGATTTTTTTCTCTTCTTGCCCCTACTATCTTCTCTAATCACATTCTCTCTTTCAGAAGGAGCCTATATTGCAAACATCCCTATATTCTCACAATTCTCTAACTAAATTATACTCACAAACTATTTTCTTATTTCTTTCTATACATCTATTTCCTAAGCCTAGAATAATTATATCCCCATTGCCTTCTGCACACCTAGCTATTAGTCCCTGAAGGCTAGGCTGAAAGAACCTGCAGAAAACCCTAACTCACTTTTCACTCCAGGCTAAATTACGCATTTCTCTAAGTTCCAGTATACCCCGTGCATACTTCTCCACTGCACTTCTTATACTGTAATTACCTGTATGATGAAATATTTGTCTCCTTTACTGCCCAACAAACTCTAAGAGGGCAGGAACCATGTTTTATTAATTTCAAAATTCCCAGGACCTGATAAATAGTAAATGCTTAATAGCTACCTACCCATGGACAGGGAGCTGAACATAATGGAAATTGATATGTCTTAGTTCTAAATCCTACATTGCCTCAAAATGTTGAATTTACAACTTTTTTTCTTTTGATAGTCATTTAAAAAAAATTTTTTTAGACCAGGCATGATGGCTCACACCTGTAATCCCAGCACTTTAGAAGGCCCAGGTGGGAAGACAGCTTTAGGCCAGGAGTTTAAGACCAACCCGGGCAACATAGGAAGACCTTGCCTCTACAAAAAATTTTGAAACGAAAATTAGCCGGGTGTGGTGGCACATGCTTGTAGTCCCAACTGAGGTGAGAAGATGGCTTGAGCCCAGGAGTTGGAGGATGCAGTGAGCTACGAATAAGAGTAAGACCTCATCTCTTAAAAAAAAAAAAAAAAAATTATTTTAGATGTCCTAGTATGTGACCAATATTATGAGAGTAGGTTTTTTAAAATATACGGAAGGAATGTTATCCTGTAAAATAATCCTGCTGGAAGCTACACCCTAATTTAAATGGTGTTGCAATACCATGAGGAATCTTTTAAACTCTTTGAGAATTAGCCCTAGAAAGAGTTTATCAGACAGACAGGAAAATCACTCAGTACTTTATAGTCATGGCTCCCAGCTCCCTCCACTTAGAGGACAGTTTTCTTTCTACTCGCTCTCTCCAAACTACAGGAAATTCAATCACTGGATGTCTTCTATTGGCAAGTAATGCAATAAAATAGTCTAACATCTAATGTTGAATAGGAATAGAAGTAATTGGATATAAATACATACTAAATTGTGTTTAGTTTGGTTTGGCCAAAGGCCAGATCCCATCTAGATACCCAACGAGTGCCAGCCAGGTCCCATCTAGATACCCAAATGAAGCCCTGTGTTTTGAGTCCCACCTCTGACACTATGTAATCCTGGGTAGGTCATTTAACAACTCTTGCTCTCAAGTTTCCACTTCTGCCAAAAATGGTGGTTACCATATGTGTTTCACAAAGTTGTTTTAAGAAATGGATAACATATTACATGTAAAAGTAATGTGTACCATCTAAAATAATAGTACCTAAATCTGCCTGGTCATCAAAATCTCTGTGGAACATTTATTATTTATTTATTTATTTACTTTTTGGTTTTTTTGAGAAAGAGTCTCACTCTGTTGCCCAGGCTAGAGTGCCGTGGCATTAGCCTAGCTCACAGCAACCTCAAACTCTTTGGGCTCAAAGGATTCTACTGCCCAGCCTCCAGAGTAGCTAGGACTACAGGCGTGAGCCACCACGCCTGGCTAATTTTTTGTGTCTATTTTTAGTTGCTGGATTAATTTTTTCTATTTTTAGTAGAGACGGGGTCTCGAATTCCCTAGGTCAAGCAATCCTCCAGCCTCAGCCTCCCAGAGTGCTAGAATTACAGGCGTGAGCCACCAGGCCCGGCCACCATGTGTTTCTTAATGCCTGGAAATCACTTACTAGAGTCAAAGATACATCTGTACGTTCTCAATCTTGCAGCACCAGGCATTAACAAGTTTATTGGTATAATCAGCTACCTCCTCTCTTTATAACTAATTTCATTTCCCTGAAAGTGGAGAGTGGTGAGTGGGGGTACATGCAAACACTAAACTGATATCCAGCCAAGTGCTCTGTAATCACCACCATCTCAAACCCGTCCTAGCAATCACTAGGTTAGAACAGGAACGCTTGCAAAACTCATTAACCATCATCACAGCTACAACACACAGTGTAGCCCTCCTGTTTCCCACAAAAATAATTGGTATCCATTTATTATTTTGCTTACAAAGCAAAACAGTTGACAAACCTAACAAAATGCAGTCAGCCTCATTAGAGTACTGTTTATAAACACTGTCAACTAACACTAGGACCTCACAGTTGCTTAGTCCCTAACTAATTTCTCTATTCCTCCTTCTTACTCTGACCACTCCACCAACCCCGATGTAGATAGTCAGTGAAAAAGCCATTCTATAGGTGTGGGTGGTCCTGTCATTACTGCGTTCTCTCCTTTCCATCTGAAGCTAAAAAAGGTAAATAAAACTAAAACAAACAGAAGGGATTAGGGGAAATGTTTAAGATACCTACCAATTAACAAGTATCTACTGAATGTTATGTCATATATGCAAACCAGTGGGTGGAAGAATGGTTGGAGTAGAGATGGGACAGTGAGTCCACCCTGGAAAACCTCTCCTACTCTAAATATGTAGCTATGAAAGGCAATTGTAAAAAAGAAAACCAAAAGACAAAGCTGAAACCAAATATAAGCTCAACATCTCTACAGAAGGGAAATAAGAGAATGGGTACCAAAGCGGGGTTTATCCTGGAAGCTGGAATTGGGCCTACAGTTTTGTTAGAACACTTTGTAGCTAAAAATTTTAATGGTGACCACTAAAAGAACAGAAATACAATCTATGACTTTCGAATCAAAAGAGAAGAAAAAGAAAAGAATTCAAAACACTAGCAATCTAACAGAAGGAAAAAAACAGCAAAGAAAATGCATCAGACAATATGAAATTCAGACAGAAATAAATCTACTTATTCAAATGGTTTCATATCACATTAAATGTCAAAGATTAAGAAAAAAGTCAAAGATTATCAGAGTGAAGAAAAAAGACAACATTAATAAGGATAAGGAGAAACACTATATAACAATAAAAGGAACAATACACAATGAACATTGGATGTTCATGAATTTGAATGTTCATAACATCATAGCCTCAAAAATATAACAAGCAAAAACTGACCATTTGAGAAGCTGTCAACTTCAATGATAAATTTAACATGTTTCTATCAGAAACTGACAGTTCAGGCAGACATAATGTTAGTAAAGATAGAAACTTTGAAAAGGGGCATTGACAAGCTTTATCTAACAAATATATAGAAACCTGCCTGCCCCCAAACTGGGGAGTCACAGATTTTTTTTTTAAGGCAGAAAAGTATCTCTGCCTTCCGGATTTAACAGATTACTAAAACTTCCTTCAAATTTTAAGGGCAAATATAACATTGGCAACTTTATTATTTTGCCAAGTAAGATTTCGAAAAACAACCAACTATTATCACTAATATTTTATAAAAAGAAAGATGATTTTTGCCGGTCATGGTGGCTCATGCCTGTAATCTTAGCACTCTGGGAGGCCAAGAGCTTGAGACCAACCTGAGCAAGAGCGAGACCCTGTCTCTACTAAAAATAGAAAAAATTAGCCAGGCGTGGTGATGCACGCCTGTAGTCCCAGCTACTTGGGAGGCTGAGGTAGGAGGATCGCTTGAGTCCAAGACTTTGAGGTTGCTGTGAGGTAGGCTGACGCCACAGCACTCTAGCCCAGGCAACAGACTAGAGACTCTGTCTCAAAAAAAAAAAAAAAGAAAGAAAAGAAAGATGATTTTTTAAGTCAAAAAAGTAGTAAAGATATAATCTAAAATAAATTTTTCTCACTAGTCACTGTCAAAACTTTCTTAGAAACTGGCACCAACAGAGAGCTGTACTTAATTCAATACTTAACTTTTTTTGATCTCAGGAAAACAAACATACAGATTTTTTCATTAGCTAATGAATCTCCAATATAATAGTCTCCTTGTTTTACATTTGAGAAAACAGATCACTGCAGAGGTTAAGTGATTTACCTGTAATTACTCAATTAAGAGGGAGAGAGTGTGAGACAAAACTTCTCTATCCTTGCGATCATACCACAACCTGCCAAAGGTCCTGTTCAATCAACAAATAGTTTCTGAACTTCCAGAGTATAAGGCTTGCTGTCAAGTATTATGAGAAATAAAATGCACTATAAAATAGAGGGGAGACTGATGCAATCAACCAGAGGAGGCTTTTCTACGTACCTGAGACCACCACCCTCATGGTGAGCCATGGTTACAGAAGACAGAGTGACCTACAATTCAGGAGGCCTGAGGAAAAAAGGGAAGCTAAGAACCACTAATTTAATCCACACATCTTAAGTAGTTTACAATCTACTTATAAAAACAAATACATATATATGAAAAATAAATTAAAAACAAAGCAGTAAGTCACATGCAAAATGAGTACCGCAAGGAAAAACTACTAAGAGAAGGTAGGATTCATTTGGGGTTATAAGAGGTAGCAAAGGCCAGGGTTTCAGGAGTCAAGATTCTGTAATGAGACTTTAAAAGTGTTAGGATTACTCCTCCCAGAAAAAGGGGCAGAGTCCACTTGCTCAAGGCTTCTTGGGCATGGCTCCAGGTAAAACAAAAGAAAAAGAAAAAAGCTCTGAAGGAAGAAGAGAGCAGGCGTAAGAAAAAAGAAAGAAAAAGGGAAAAATTTGAGTGAAAACATCTATGATGATTTATCTAACACAAAGAAAATGACTGGGTGACCAAACAAGTTAAAGTTCTCCAAAACATTTCAGGAAACCAAGGAGCTAACTTTAAGATTTGAAGCTATTTAATTTTTCTTACAAGTCATCTAAATAGCAAATGGTACTACTACAGTATTCTACTGTAGTAGTAGTTAAGTTGGAAACATAACTTCAAGCATAAATAAGAGACAACCTATAACCACCTTACTGGGATCAACTATTCTTTTTGTAATCAAAATCTCTATTCTAAGGCTGAATAAATATTAGAATAGATGACTATTTAAAGGCAGCTGATATAACAAAACGATAAAAAAAAAAAAAGACCAATATACTTCACAGATGCAGATCTCATTAACAGAAAGACAGGATATGAGGAACACAGATTGAACAATCCTTCCACTTTGCTACCTGCTGTGGATATAAAATCATATATAAAATGAATGATGTTCAAAAGAACTTGAATGCTCTGAAGAGAACCTTAAAAACTGGAAAACACAGTAAAAACCTTTCTTCCAACTCCTCACCCGATGTAGAAGAAAATAATGAGGAAAACATTAAAAAAAAAAAAAAAGCTAACAAAAAACAAAAAACCACAAGGCCTGTAATCCTAGCATTTAGGAGGCCAAGGCAGGAGGATCACTTGAGGCCAGGAGCTTCAAACCAGCCTGGGCAACATAGAGGCCTTAAAAAAAAAAAAAAAAAAAAGCCCTCTCTACCTCAAAAAAAAAAAAAAAATTAGTCAGGTTTGGTGGCATAGGGCTGTAGTCCTAGCTACTCAGAGTCTAAGGCAGGAAGATCACATGATCCCAGGACTTTGAGGTTGCAGTGAGCTATGATCATGCTACTGAACTGCAGTCTCAGCAAGAGAGCAAGACTCTGTCTCCAAAAAGAAAAAAGAAAACAAAAGCCCTGATTACAATTAAGTTTTGAAGAATTTTTTTAAGCCTAAAGATCAACAGAGGCCTCCCAGAATTGAATCTTGAAGAAGGCTTGAGTACATTTTGAAAAGTTATTAAACCTGTACATCCTGGAATACTTATTTTCAGGAGGAAAAATGCAGGATTATTCCTAAGCCAATAGCAGGCTTCAAGCCTCTCTCCTTGAGAGCAGACAACAAGGCCCAGGCCAAGAACCACAGATACATGAGCCGAGATTACAAGAAAAGTGTGTAAGCTAAAAAGAGAATCACATTAAAAAAAAAAAAAAAAAAAAAAAAAAAAACCTCACTGGGTATGGAAAACTGGTTTATTTAGGAAAAACAAGACTCATTTTCATGTATAGAACTTCTAGTTAAACATGTTTATCACCACTACCTCCCCCTGCAACCCCACTAAAATGACAACATACAAATTTTAAAAGACAACAAATTAATTTTAAAGTAACAAGGAAAAAGAGAAAGAGAACAGGCCAGAGCATTCAAGCAAGAGATGCCAACAAAATTTTGGAAGCTGGAAAGCTGACAGAAGTGGCCAGTGACTTAGCAGACAGGAGAAAACTGAAACCCAAAGCCTTCAGGAGGAAGCCAGACATGAACAAAGCAATTCTTAGGAAATGGAGGCATCAGAGACCTCTGAAGTCTGGAGGTAACCCAAAACAGGAAAGCTGCTGGAAATTTACATAAGGAGCAGTTAAATCCCTGGGTCCCTACCACCCTCCATGCAGGAGACTGCCCCCCTCCCAGACTCTCACAAAACATTTCCTACTTAGCAAAATTCAACCAGAATAATAGCTTCAGAACACTCCCAGAATTACGGTGGGAGGGAGAAGGGCTGTCAGATATAGGAAGAAAAAGTGAAAGCTGTTTACTAAAATGAGCAATCAACCAACTCCCATCCCAGAATGCTCACAGCCACACACTGTTACCTTCCAGGATTCCTCTCTGGGGAAATTGGCCCGATTAAGAGAAGAAAATCTTTTAACAGAATCTTATTAAAAAAGTCAACAAGATGGAAAAGAGGAAGAAGAGGTAACAACATCAGAGTACCTATGGAGGAATTCAAAAGAAAGAAAAATGAGAAAATGGATGGGAGTGAAACATATTAAAGAAATAACATCAGAAAATTTCCTAGGACGAAATGGCAGGAGCCTCCAGAATAAAGGGACCCACCAAGTGTTTCAGACCCAAAATATGATACATGAGAAAAAGGACCTACATCAAGGTGCATCAATGTGAAATTTCTCAACACTAGGGATGGAAGGAAGGCCCTAAAAGCTTTCAAGGCATGGAAGCATAAGGTCTAAGATTATGAGGATGTTAAGCAGAAAGAATCAGGAGTCAAAATGGCACTGAACTCCTCAAATAAATACTGGAAGCTATGAAACAATGATGCAATGCCTTCAAAACTTTAAGGAAAAATTACTCCCAACCAGAAAATATATACCTACCTAGCCAATAACAATATACAGTCAAAAAATAAATTTGCTTTCATCTAAATAAAGCAACAAAATGGCATACCAAAAACTGAGTTGAGACAAGCTTTTTTAAAAAATGAAAAAAAAAATTTTAACTATCAAAACTGGACCAAACATGCCTCAAAATGTCACTAAAAACAGTTAACTAGTTGAAAAGCAAAACAATCAAAAAAATAGCAACATCAACCCTCCTGCCTTTAAGTGCTTGCTGTACATAGACTCACTTGTCCAACCAACTTCACAGTAGTGATTCTGGCGTTTTATACATCAGTCATAGAAAATTAAAGGTAATATTTGTGTTTAAAATGTATATGTGCAGGCGGCCTCTCAGCGGTTAAGTGGCAGCGGCTAGGAGCCCCACCCCCACCCCCGGGGACCCACCAGAGCCAGCCCTGTCCCTGGCCGGCTGCTCCCAAGGAGCCTAGACCAGCCTCCAAGTTCTCCTACGCCCCACAGGGGTCAGGGCTGCGTTCCGTGTTTCCGTCTCCAAGGTTGGGGGCTTCCGCCGGACCTCTGTGCTGGGCTCTGGGTTCATTTTTGACGCTACAGGATGTGAGGAAGGAGCCGAGGATGTCTGCGTCTGTCCCGCCCTCCCCACCACAGGGCCTTTGCACAGACTGCCCTTGCCACGGCAGGCAGGGCCCACAGCGTGGCCAGCGTTCCCTAGCACATCTTTCTGCCGCTAGCTAGTTTTCTCTCCCGAAGACCCCTCTTCCCTATCTGTGCCCCCTCCTCGATGCTCCCACTGACCCCCCACGACGCCGTGCTTGTCGAAGAGCACGTTGTCGTCCACCGACGCCACGGGAACGCAAGCTCCCCAAGAGATGCGGCTCCGCTGTGTGCTTATTCCTCTGTTTACTTCGTGCCGCAAGTCCAAAGCAACTGCTTGAAATGGAACAAGTGTTTTCAGGTACACAGAGTAAAAAACTCAGGGCCCCTGAAAAAAGGTATTTGGTGGAAACTTTAAGTATTCTTCCCATCCCTAATCTCCAAAGCCCAGTTTTCCTCCCCTGGGGCAGAGAGAAACTAGTTTCTTAAGTGTCAACAAAGAAAGTCTATGCATGTACATCAACACGTTTCTACAAAAGGTGGGTCCGCTTTCCTTGGGGCTCTTTTACTTCCCATAGCTTGGAGAGTGTTCTGTACATTCATATGTATAGACTGGATTCATATTTAAACAGCCATTTATAGTACTATAATTTATTTATCCCGTTTCCTGTTGGTTGAAATTGAGAGTTCTTTGGAGTCTTTCATAATGATAAACAATGCCAGGTTGACTCTTTGTACAAGCATCTTTGCACCCAAGCAGGAATATTTCTGCAGGCTATAAATTCCTGGTGCAGAAGTGCTAGGTCTAGGGCTTTAAGTAGCCCTCCCCTACCAACACTGGATGGGTCTGGTGTTTCCTTGCCCAGGCTTGATTTTGTAGGCCTGGTAGGTGTAAGACAGTATTTCACTGCAGCTTTATTTGTATTTCCTGTAAGTATAATCTAATGTGTTAATGCTCTGTCAGATTTATTTTATACTGATCGTTTTTACCATTAATAATAATCGTATTGAAATTGGAAAATGTATGTTTATTATAAACATTTATATGTTTTAAAGCCATTTGTATTAAATATGCTTTGCTCATTTTCCTAACCAAAAAAAAAAAAAAAAAAAAAAGTATGTGTGCAACTTTAAACACCCTTAAATATTTTAAAGGTTACTGTACATCAACAGGAATCCCAAGAGTGCCTTAAAAATCTGAATTGTGTACATTAATAAGTAGAGATAGACAGCCCACTGCTACAGGGTCCTAGTCTCCATGAAGCCACTGAAAAGCCCAAGATGCTTTAAAAGAAAGGACAGCACCATGGAAGACAGAAGCCATGAGAATATGTTACCCAAATACTCCAGTGGAGAGTGGAAGAGATAGGTAAATGCCTATAGAGCAAAGACAAGAGTTTGGAATGAGGAAGAGCAAAAAGTAGAGCAAAGACCAAAATAAAACACACACACACACACATACACACACACACACTTAAGGACAAAAGTCTCTTTAAAAACCTAGAACTCTGCCAAGCTTGCAAAGGAATTCCTTGCAAGTTCTACCTGAAACCAGCAAGTCTAAAGGGCCTTGACCTTATTTCTCTAAACTCTTACTAGTTTCTCAAGTTATTGGCTTGATCAGAGTCTGTACAGTAGTCAAGCCAGAAAAACTCTTAACCATAATAATCAGGACCTAAAAGCCCAACCTTTAAACTAAATTAAGAGTTTTGATCTGAAATACCCAGAAAGAGTTGCTGAGTCCCACACATGATAAGAAACAATTTAGAACATAAATTCACTTCTATTATGACAAAGTTTACTTAGCCATTGGAACCAACAGGGTATTATAGTACGTAATATGCTTACTACAGAGCCCGGTACAAAATGTTAGCTGCTTCTGCTATTTCTACAGTTACCACTTCTGACTGAATGAAAGAAAAGGAACTGCTGGGTCCCGCATGGTGGCTCACACCTAATCCCAGTACTTTTTGGGAGGCTGAGGCAAGAAAACCACTTAGGCCTAGGATCTCGAGACCAGCCTGAGCAACATAGCAAGACCCCATCTCTACAAAAAAAATTAAAAATTAGCCAAGTATGGTGACTCACACCTGTAATCTCAGCACTTTAGGAGGATGAGGTGGGAGGATCGCTTGAGCCCAGAAGTCTGAGGCTGCAGTGAGCTATGATCGCACCACTGCACTACAGCCAAGGCAACAAAAGCAAGACCCTTTCTGAAAAAAATAAACAAGTATTAAAAGACATTTGAAATAATCTCCTAACATACAACAACAGTTCATGGATAAACTGTTCTGTAGTTCACACATACTGTAAAGATAATGTGAAGCCACGGCATCTATAAAAATTCTAGTTATCTCTGCTTCTCTAAATTATATTCAGAATTACCTTTATCCCAACCAAGTTATCTAAGAACTATCTACAGCAGGCATAATTAGGATACCCCCAATCCAGTGAGCAATTCCTCTTTTGACCTCCTATAGAACTTCTCATCACTATCAATTCTATTCTTTTTCTTTTTTTTAGGCAGAGTCTCGCTATGTTGCCCAGGCGTAAGTCCAGTGGCTATTCACAAACATGATCATAGCACACCACAGCCTTGAACTCCTGGGCTCAAGTGATCCTCCTGTCTCAGCCTCCTAAGTAGCTGGGTCTATCGGAGTGCAGTTAATCATTTACTGCTTTGAAGAGTTATCTGATACCACTATTCTACCTTTTACATTCCTATTTTATTTTCCCAGTTATATATTAATAGTAAACTTATAAGGATAAGTCTTGTGACTTAACTTTTTGGACATCCAGGTATTCAGTACATAGTTGGTACTGCATGGATTGACTAAAGATACTAGAATATTATACAAAGCCAGAGACCTTGAGAAAGAGCCTCATAAATAAGTGCTGGCAAACTGGCTTCAGAAATGAACAATGGTCCTAGTTTCAACACTCAACTGAGCATAAAGATTGTCACTTTATACATGCTCTGCTAGCCTCCATCAAACTCCAGGCAAGACGGAAGAAAAGACATATGATGATGATCCTGTCTTCTGCAAACAAATCAAAATTTTTAAAGCAATTAAAAAAAGGTATTCATCTAGACACAGAGAACAGTTAATGTACTACTTTCAAAGGCTGGAGAACAGCCCTTTTAAAACTATCACATTTTGTTTTTATCAACAAATGTTGAAAACGTCAGTTCACATAAAAGAGCCCATGAGCCTCAGCAACAGAGCCTGTTGATGTGACTTAGTGACTAGGGACCTGTGCTCAGAGACCCACTACTCCACAGCTGTGCAGCCTGGGAACCACACAGTTAATCTCCTTCAACTCAAATTTCCTCCCCAACAGCGCTGCCAGGATGTTAAATGAGATAATGTTTGGAAAACAGTGTCTCATACACAGGAATAAGAATGCTAAAAATAATGCTTAAAATGAGCAAACCTTGTGATTTACCCAATTAGCCTCTAAACCTCATATAATTATAGCTCGGAAAGTTACATTCCTCAGTCTCCATACAGGGGCCTCCACAAAACAATGACTTATTTCAATTTTTACCAGTGCTCAACACAGTCACATAGAGAAACTTCTGTATCAATTATAAAACTCACTGTCCATTGAGTTTAGTATCTCGATTGCAGAAGATCACCTAAAAATTTATTTCAGACCATGATTAAGAAAAGGTTTCTCTGTGATACAACATAAGCACTGCAATTTTTTAGCCATTGCTTTTTGTCTTGGCTTCCAGAAAGTCTAAAAAATGATTTCCACTTAATTTGACACTTCATTTCCTACCATCTTTCCCATCCAGAACATCGCTCTCTCCCCTTTCAATGTTAAACCTAAGTAGGCCCTTAGAAACCGTTTAGTCCCACATCCTCATCTTATGATGACAATAAGGCTTTGAGATGTAAGGTCTCTTTTGATTAGAAACAGACAAAACAACAAAAGGTACTGCATATATAAAATACAGGAGTTTTCTTCTTCACATTCACACAAAAGATCCTGCAATTTCATCACATTCCATTTAATAAAAACTGCAAAACTCCCAAGAATAGCACACATGACTAAACCCCCCCCACCACAAATAATATCAAAATACCCCCTTAGGCAAAGCTATGAAATAATAAGGCCTAGTTCTAATAAACTTTACATGCAAACAGATGTCCTCTTCATATTAATCATACTGGCAAGCTACACATTTTATTTCAACAATAATGCCCCCACCCAAAAAGTTTTTGGAGCTATCCTTTTGGAACTGGCATAGGTTTTTTGTGAATGCCACGATAAACCCAGTACCTAGTACAATACCTGGCACACAGTAGGCATGCAAATGATTGAATAAATATACAGAGTAGCAGTAAAACCTAGTCATTTCAGGGCAGATATGTCTCTGAAAATAGAAAACATTCTGTCCTAAAGCTGACCAATCAAATGGATGATGAAGCTAAGTAGTTCCTATCCAAAGAAAATACTACCTTACAGAAAATACACCCTAAGTCTGAGCACAGTCATAATAAAGAAATAATCACTGGCCCACATTTCAATCTTTTTTAAGTGTCAGAATACATAAAATGTTTCACATTTCCTAAACAATGCACCCAGTCAACCACCTGACTGTATCAGCAATACCAGTGATGGCAAAGAAACACATTTATATTGACTTCTCTTGTGATGCTGACCTGGATGCTTTTTGGGGGCCACTGTGATGTTAAAATTGTTAAACTATCAAATTCAGTACTCCTCTCTGGATATAGTATGTTCATCAATAGTTACACTTCCACAAGCTGCATTATGTCCAATGCCATAAATATTAATTCTTTATTGTTTCTGTTTTCAAATACATGGTATCAGTCTTTTCTAAAACATTCATGGTACCCAAATCTCTTTCTGAATAATTATACTTTACTATTAGTTTTTCATCTCTCTTAATGATCGTGGTGGTTTGAAAAAATCTATAAATTCTCTGACACTCCTCTCATCAAGAGGTAGACTCTAATTACTCTCCCCTCAAATATGGGCTAGCCTTAAGACTTGCTTCTCAAAAAGACAACAAGGCAGAAGTGATGCTGCATGACTTCTATGGCTAGGTCATAAAAAGGCATCCCAAACTAGCTCTCTTTCTTAGGATACATGCCTTTGAAAATCTGAGTTCCCACAAAAAGTCTAGCTATTCAAGAAGTCTGGCTGTTCGAAGCCTCCATGCTGAAGAGACTACAGAGATAGAAATGCCCACAGAACCCCAGGTGTTTGAGTCTTCAGTGCAGAAAGAAGCCTTCTGGGTGACTCTGCTACCATTTCACTACAACTGTATGAGAAACTTAGAGTAAAAACCTAGCTGAGTACTGTCAATTCCCAGAACTGTGATTATAGTCATTTATAATAATAAATCATTGATGTTTTTCCCAATTAAGTCTGGGTTGGTTTGTCGAACAACAATAAAAAAACCAAGATGGGCCGGGCGTGGTGGCTCACGACTATAATCCTAGCTCTCTGGGAGGCCGAGGTGGGTGGATCATTTGAGCTCAGGAGTTCGAGACCAGTCTGAGCCAAGAGTGAGACCCCATCTCTACTAAAAATAAAAAAAAAGAAAGAAATTAGCTGGACAACTAAAAATATATACATATAAAAAAAAAATTAGCCAGGCATGGTGGCACATGCCTGTAGTCCCAGCTACTTGGGAGGCTGAGGCAGTAGAATCACTTGAGCCCAGGAGTCTGAGGTTGCTGTGAGCTAGGCTGAAGCCATGGCACTCTAGCCCGGGCAATAGAGTGAGACTTTGTCTCAAAAAATAAAAAAATAAATAAATAAATAAACAAAATAAAATAAATAAACCAGGATGATGACCAGAGAGAGAATCTCAACATTTCCTTTGACCCTGGCTCCACTGATTGGTATATGAGTAAACCTTCATTTAGGCTTCATCTTTGATATCTTCCTTACCAGCTTCCTCTAATTGTGCTACATTTAAAAAAAACAAACAATAACATTTTCTATTAATCTACATCTGTGGACTTCCTTAAACATTTATTTCAAATACTTATTTACAAATCTATTTAACCATAGACTCATCTGAAAAGTAAATCTTTGCCCCAAATAAAAGCCAATCCTTATGTAACATCAATAAAAATCACACTTTTATATACCCTAGTTAACTAATACAACACTGAGAGGCCAACTCTCAACAATCACACCCAGTAACATATAATGACAGAATGTTCTCATTTTCTCATCCCTGCAGTCAGGAGACTGCATAAGGAAACAAAAGCTGACACGGCTGAAACCTTCACCAACCATTAATCTCTTAGAAAAGTGGTCTCCAAAAATCCCTGCAAGTCTAACAAGTGCACAACCAGGCCTATCACTCCCATATCGTTTGAAGTCAAGCCATCACCAAATCATAAGATATCTGACAATACAGTGTAGTCCAATGCAAAATATTGTAAAGTTTGCAAAAATGCAAGATTTTATAAGGTCTAGGGAAAGCAATATTGGGAAATTCATCAAAACACACATACAGATGGGCGGGACATGGGCAATATATATAACCTGAACTTTTGTACCCCCATAATAAGCTGAAATTAAAAAAAAAATAAATAAATAATATGCAATTATAAAAAAAACACATACACACCATTGACAAATGAAAATATCATATATAAACCAATTAAAAGTTAATGAAAATTGAAAACACAACTGTGTTTTGAAATAGAATGATCTGAGCATCACATGATGTGTGTGGCCCTTAGAAAAACCACAAATATTTCTGTAAAAATGACTCCATGATAAAATTCAAATGAAACCAAATGCAATGTGTGAACCTTGACTGAATTCGGATTTTAAAAACCCCGCTATCATATACAGACATTTTGAGGACAGAGAAAAGTGAATATACATTGACTATTGGATGATATTAGGGAATTGTTAATTTTCTAAGATTTGATAATGGTACAGTGGTTGTACAGAAAAAGGTTCATACTTAGGAGATAAAAGCCCATGCATTTAATGCTGAAGTTACCGTGACTGTAACTTTCAAACAGTTCAACAGTTATTTTTATATATATACACATATTTTATAAAGATGGCAAAATGTTAACAATTACTGAATCTAGAAGGTATATTACCAAATAATCCATGTTCATTCTCTCAATTTTTCTGTATGTTTGAAAATGTTTACAGTGCTGGAAAAACCAAAAAATAAAAAATAAAAATCAATCTCACCAAAAATACACACACACACACACACACACACACACACACAAACACACCCTCCAGTCAAGGATCACCATTTAAGGAAGACCTCCTACATGAAATACAGAGAGGGGAAAACAAGTCCAGTGAAGTTATAACGTGCAATCTTTCGATGTTACTAGGGCTATTAAATCCAAAAAAATTTAAACACTTGATTGTAAAGATTAGAACTAATTTTTGTTAAAATAAAATTTTTTGCACTTAAGTAGAAAAATGTTTTGAGACCAGTTAGATTATTTTTTAAAATCGCTTGATCTTGATCCTTGTGTAAAAAAAGTATGACTTTGTGCCATTATTTGAGATGCTAAGGATTGATATTAGAGGTTTATTTGGTCTACCGTCAGGTCATGTCAGTAAACTATTTTGGGATATTGGTATTTTAGAAAGACCAAATTAGTTAACATCTTTAAGCAGGATATATTCGAAAACTTCTACTGTATTTATAAAACTTAGAGATGTCACGTTATTCAGAATACTAAGTCTTACTAGTATACTTATGTTTGTTATTTTGGCAGTTTTTAAAGCTTGAAAGTAATAGTTAAAAACTTTATTTTGTTTCTTGGTCTACGCTGTAAAATTCATTTTTCTCTTTTCTCCCAATTGTTTATAAAAATATGTTTAGATATTAAATTTGTTTAGACATGAAATGACTATGCTTGTGCTAAGGGCACAATTATATCACATTGTTTGTGTTGTGTGTATCTAATATTCACAGGCTATCAAAATGGTTACATAAACTGCTACAATAAATTAGGCAAATGTAAAAGAGATAAATGTAATAAAATTGCAAGAGGTTTTATATTAAAAAATATTTTCCTTACTTTTGAAGTCCTTACTAATTTAGTAAAAATATGTACTAATATATCTTAGGCATTAGGGATGCAAAGATGAGCCTTGTCATCAAAGAGGTCACCTCCCAGCTCTCCCATAGAGCACTCACAAGCTCAAACCGAAGGAAGCACAAGTTTAATGAGTGGCACTGCACCAACGATGAGAATGTTTAATAAATTACTTAGGGATATCACAAATAGTTCAGTAGGCATTCCCATCATTTGTAATTGATCATAATTTATTATAAGAAGACATTTCAAATAGATGAAACATATGGAAATTAAACACCACAAATTTCAAAAGTATTTCATGCAAAAATCATGTCACTAGAATGTAAGCTCCACAGGGGCAGAAACTTTTGCCTGTTGTCTTTACTGATGTAGTCCAAGAGTCTGGCCCAAAACAAGCCCTCAATAAATAATTTGCTGACTAACAATGAATGAATGAAACTTAAAGCCTAATTTTTAAAAATGTTTTCTGGGAGTCTTCATTTATAACTAAAATTATGGTCAATTTATCAAGAAAAAAGGGTGCTTAAATGGTATCCAATTTTTTTTAACAAGTTGTTTTCTCCCTGAGTGAATGCTGAATGTAAAATGGAAACAACAAATTCTTGACCAAAATCCAAAAGGCTTTAAATACACATCACTTCTTTGGGGCAAGGATGGGACCAAATATTCCGTTAGCATGAGTCAGAAATTAGGCCCCTATCAGATGATCCCACTGGACTTTGTTCAATATCAAAGCTCAAAATAAATTTTTAAAAATAAATCTATAGAATCATCCTTCAATTAGTCTTACACAAAGAATTATATTTCCCTCTAAGAAGTTTCTAGAGGGGGAAAAAAACTTTAGATGAAATTAAATCACTATTCTTTAGTCAATGCTTTTTAGGTGTATAGTTAATTACACTTTCCTGGGAATGTATTCTTTTTCTATTATTAAAATAATAGGCTGGGCGCGGTGGCTCACGCCTGTAATCCTAGCACTCTGGGAGGCCGAGGTGGGCAGATCGTTTGAGCTCAGGAGTTCGAGACCAGCCTGAGCAAGAGCGAGACCCCATCTCTACTAAAAATAGAAAGAAATTATATGGACAGCTAAAAATATATATAGAAAAAAAAAATTAGCCGGGCATAGTGGTGCATGCCTGTAGTCCCAGCTACTCGGGAGGCTGAGGCAGGAGGATCGCTTGAGCCCAGGAGTTTGAGGTTGCTGTGAGCTAGGCTGACGCCACGGCACTCACTCTAGCCAGGGCAACAGAGTGAGACTCTGTCTCAAAAAAAAAAAAAAAAAAAAAAAAACCTTTAAAATAATATATACTCAAAGAAAAAATATACATACTCATATAGAAGTATAGAA